>NC_139723.1:82464915-82657649 GCF_964211835.1 Anser anser | reverse complement strand
TGAAAGGTTAAAAAAAGACAACTAATTTCAAGCTTTGCTGCTCCTTTTTCTTGGCCAAAAATTGACAAATGTTTTCAAGTTAAACAAAACGTCAAGAATCTGAAGAGCATTTCTAAAGTTTTATGGGGTGGAGATAACCTGTATAGCTGGCAACCACTTTTCTGCTTTGATTTGCCCCCCCTTCACCCCCCCCATCCTTTTACTGGGAAAAATACTGATTGAAATTGGATTGAGGGAATTAAGTCAATAAAGCAAAACTTTCTTTCAATTTAAAGGTACTAGATGATCTACCTAGTGTTACTCGGTGCACACACTAGAAGTGGAGAGCTGGTTAAAAAAATATTTTCTATACATGCAAGAATAATGGTGAAACTTGAAACCAAGAGCTTTCCTCTTCCCCCCAGCCCAGCCAATACTGACATTCATTTGCAGTTCAGTTTTAGGTGTGAGAAAGCATCATTAAGGTCAGCATTGGTTTAATTTCTGAACACAGATGTTATACAAAGCAAGTAAGAAGGTACTGTCAAATTGTGTTGTGTTCCAAATCCACAACTCCAGCTGTAATCATCAGAAGTTTCTGGTACATTTAACACTAACGAGAAGAAAATATCCAGTCTTCTCCCCCTGATAGGCAAAATCAGTTTGTGTAGAGCTTGCTCACTTTTGAACAAGAAGAATGTGAAAGTACCTTCAAAGATGACATAAACAGAGAGCCCAGCTCTGCTTACTCCGTCCTGTGCCATAAACCATGTCAAACAGGTGTAATCTATACTTATTTTACAGAAAGTTGTACATGACAAGCTGCTATTTCAATTTTGCCTCGACTCGATACATATTTCTCCCAAGACATATCACAAGCATTGGACAGAAATGACACCCAGACAACATGCTTTTTGATTAAATGTAATTTTATAATCAAGCTTAAGATCTTCCAGTTAGCTCCTTGGGCTATAAAGTGTTACTGGAAGGTAGATGTTTCTTTGGCAAAAACAGCTTACAACTAAAGATCCTGCCTTCCCTTTTCTTGCTTAGGTTACTAACATTTTCCTTAGGTGTGCCTTCTCATTCAGATTTCTCTAAAAAGTCTCTATTATAGCAGAAAGAAACTGTTAAAAAAACAAAGAACAATTCAGATCATCCTCATTAAAGAGGGCATACTCTACATCATACTTTTTCCATTATCTTGGTTTGTTTTCTGATTTGTCTGAACTTAAGAAAGGCAAAAGGTGGCAGACTTCCAATTACCTTTTCAGAGTGATTAGTTAGTGTCTTGTTATACACACACATACCACAGGTGACAAAAGAAAGTACAAGAAATTAAGCCATACAAAATGGCTGTAGTGTTCTTTACTCTACTTGAATTAAAAATAAAAATTAAATGTTCATTCATACTCAAATAATTAGACATACTATTTTCTGAAAGTTTAGAAAAGAAGAACATCAAATATTTCTGATGTTATGTTTTACTCGCCAGTGTGTTTTTATATATTGTCCATCAGCAGGCAGATATTTCCTGCGGTATGAAGTACCTCTCTGAAGCAAGAATGACACGTTACATCTCTTTGCAAAGCTGCTCAGAACACAGCCCAAGGTACTGCCTAATAGCATAATGCTTTCCCTTTGAGGAATCAGAAGAGTAGCCATTCGAGAAAAATCCCCTTTACTACCTTGACTCCATGGACCGTACTCTAGCATACCTGTTTCAATGAGAACAGAAACCTGTGAGGCACGAACATTTCAGTGAATGAATTTGCTCGGAATACACTCATTTTAAGTATGTTATAAGGTGCCTTTTTTTTGATCCTGTTAGGAGAAACCTATGGAAGTATAGTTAGAATACTTTATACCTGCTCCTAATAGCAGGATTGCTGCACCTACTAAAAAATTCCAATATCAAGGAATGCTGAACAGTTTGAACACCAAAATATATTGAAATATAATGGTCCACCTTCAATAAGCTTTCCTTTCTTTAAAAAGGAAAATTAATTTTTGTACTATATACATTTCCTTACAGTTTCATCCTAAGTAATATTCTGATGTATCAGAGATTTTGAATAAAGGTAACCTATCCTGTCTCCTCAGTGACCTGACTTCAGCTGCCTGCGAGATCAGAGCCTAACTAGATCACTGCCCCTCAAAAAAAAAAAAAGAAGGCTCTACAAAACAGAGAATGAGTGTTACTACGGCACCAATAACGAAAGCAAAGAAAAAATTTTCCACCATAACTATTGAGAAGAATACCTTCTTAGATACAGAAATGTTTGTAAATCTCCACCTTTGTCTCCCATGAAAGTGATATCATGGTTGAAATGGCTATTGACTTGACTCACATAAAGGTAATTTAATTTTACGGGTCAGTCCAAAATGGATCTTTAGCTAATTTGAGTCTGTTGAAATATATATGGATTTTTTGTTTAAACCTTTAGAAAAAAGCAAACAAAAAAATCAATTGAGATGCTGAAGGCATTTATTCAATTTTCCTACAACAAGGTACAGTATTATCTTGTTAAATGACTGAACAAACTTGCCACTCAGCCCAAGAGATACAAGACACCTTGTTTCGTTTTTTATTGGTACTAACAAAGCTCAGAACTGATTTGAGACACACTAATGGGTATTAAACATTCAAAACAAAATTTCTAACACTATCTAAAAAGTGACCTCTTCACCCTTCTACAAAGAATTAAGATGATCCTGCTGTGAGGCCATTTTATAGCTGTTTACCTAATGTTTTTTCTTTAAAGCAAAAAAAGAAATAGATAAACCAAAACCAGAACAAAACCAAAATACTTTCATAGTTGCTTTGAACATAGTTGTGTTCATCCAGTAGATCATAATATCAACACCTGCTTTATAGAAGAGTCCTCTATTCACCTTCTCTTTCAAGATCTCACCATAACATATCATTTCTGCAGAAATTCCAGAGGTATATTTAAAGGACAATTTTTAAACCAAAAGGACCAAACCTGAACAGAATGTTATTTGGAATTATAAACAGCTGACCTGTCAAAAAATGAGTTTATTCAAAATAACAATACTTGGGGCAAAGGATTGAGAAGACTATACAGTAAAAAAAACATTTATGAACAAGCCAAACAGTTTAGTTATCTTTCTGATAATACCTTATTGTGTTTGTTTTACTCTGGTTTGCTTTTTTAAGGAACAAGCACACTCTAACTGAATTTACAGAACTTGCGACAGTGAAATCTGTTCTCTCAGTATACTAACTCTACCCATTTATAATTATTTTGCATCAAATTTTAAGGTCTTCACTCTTCCCCAGCTAAACCACATTTTAAAGCATGAAAGAGATCTGCATTCCTTATAACAAATACTTGCCTCACTGACTCAGTTCTAGCTCTCCGCATTTTCAAGCCTCTAAGATGACAATGGACTTCATCAGGGTAAAAACCACAGATCTAAGCTGCAGCATTGCCAGAGCTCAGTATAACAACAACTTTGTTGTACTTGACCTAAGTGACCTACCAGACAGCAAATAAACAAACTATTTTCATGAAAAAAGGAACTATTATTTATACTTAGTAATGAAATATAGAGGAAAGCACACTGATCTAATTCATACGCCTATGAACTTCCTTTCAGATTTTGCTTCTTTCTTCTTTTATCTCCGATTGGATAAACTATAATCATGCTTGATACGAACCCGATTTTAGCTCCTGTGTATCAGTGAACCGTAACATACCTCTAAGCTGAAGAAAAGACTTGTTGGTTTTCAATTCTGTATCTTCATTTAATATTTCAAAACAAGGGAGGAAACTTCTATTAAGTACAAATTTTATGAGCATCTGAAACACTCAGACGTTACTACAGTAAAAGCACCTTTTAATATTTTAGAGAATTTGACATCCTACTACAAAACATCATATACTACATCATATACTACAAAAAAAAATCTAGCCTTGGTATAATTCACAGAAGTGTTGTCCAAGATAAAACGTGATGCCAAGATACTAACAAGAAAAAGGTATGTTAATTGGCAATGGAAACCAGGAGACTGAATTTGATAAAAAAACAACAACAAAAAGAAACCAAACCACACTATGTCAGCCTTCACAGAAATGAAACAATGACTATATGAACTCTTTTATATCAATTTGAAATTAGGAAATTCTAAACATAGATGCTTATTATTACAGGCTACAAGAAAAACTTTGTTGGAGTCAATTCACTTACCTTCAAGAGAATTGCATTAGAACATGAAATATTAATTTAAATAATTTTGAATCTTTGCATTCATAGCTTATTGAAAACACTAAAGATCAGGTGGATCTTTAGAGAAAGTACACTTGGTTGAATCAGAAGTGAACTGAACTGATTTTCATTGGATTCACAGGCTCCACAAAGTCTTTTGTAGAATTAAAAGAAATAGCCCTTCGCTATAAATCAGGTTATAAACAAAGCCAACATTTGCCCAAAAACGTAAGTGCAATGAAATTTATGTGAACATTTATCTGGCATTTTCAACGTCAACAGTAGATGAAACACCAAATAGAGAAGAATGATTCAGGCTGGAGCAACAGGACAAAATCAGAAATAGGGGACACACGTCAGAGTTTGTTTTCACAATAAACAAAGATTTCTTACTGAAGAAGATGTAAAAACAGTCTCAGTTACTGTTTTATAAAACTATATGTGACTGTTCCGCCTAGTTTAGAATCCTGCAATCTTTCATGATACAGTCAGCGTTGACTGCTTCATGACTGCTTTTCATTAAGGTGATCACTGTTCTTAGCAGAATGTTGAAATATCTCTTGGAACAGAGTGCTAGAGCAGACTAGGCATGGACTCCATGGATGGTTGAGATCAATGCTGCATATTATGGATGGGCACACATGCTAGGCAACTTCAAATGTATATTACCACCTTTAACTTCAGTGATTCTAGAAATCACTCAGTCCTCATAAAACACGAGTAAGCCTCCTCAGGTCATTGGTTACACACGTCACCAGAAGTGACTGAAAATTTCATAATATGATGGCTTTGGTTAATGAAAGACAAAGAAAGCTTTCCCATTACCTTTTTTACAGTCTTGTCAGGTTCAAGAGCAATATCTGGAATGTTGGCATCCACCATGAGGGAAAATAAGTTCAAGATCAAGTTGGAATACCTGAGTAGAAGAGCAGATTAGATAAATACACTTTGTAAAATGTACAAAAGACAACATTTTGTAAACAACTTCATATAAGAAATTATAAAATCAACTTGTGTTGGTAATATTTTAGAGGAGATTCATACACACCACTTTATTTGGACATATTTAAGATATCCAGTAATAGGAATGACAGTTTAAGCCTTGTCTTGAATTGCCAAAACTGAACACAGACCACTCTTTCTTTGGTGTTTTTTATGTTGGATTTTTTTTTAAACAATCTCATAAAAATAGAACATTTTTTAGAACAATGTTTATCCAGAGACACACCAAATATAAACAGTTTCAAATACTGTAAGATTTAATGCCTTCTCCCACTCCTAGGAGACCAAGCATAAGTTTGGATATTGATTCAAAGGTTAACTTAATTAACAGGGGTAACAGTTATATAGCAATATTATATATATTAGCATTCAAGCACTCAAACAAATGAAGTCTTCACAATTAGAATGATTTTTCATGTTGCTGCGAGGGCTTTCGCCATAGCAGGTTGACTATGAGTGGTTTAACCAGATCTAAGTCTGCAGTTGCTCAGTTAAGCTGCAATAACTTTGGTAGTGCAGATGTCAGTTATAACCATTTAAAGAGAAAAGACAGAGTAGTTTTCAGTTTTAATATGGTGTTGGTAGTACTTGCAAATCTTTTAAAGAACATCATTTTGCCCTTGCAGGAAATTAGCTCTAAGCTGCTATTTGAAAGGATAATTTCCAAGCTGTTCAATGTAAACTGAAACTTCCCTTACTCTGTAAAGAGAGCTGGTCTTCTTTTAGAGACAAAGTAAGTAACTAGCTTCAAAATCTGAAATACTGCTTTCCTAAGAGCAGCAGGAGCTTCTTTGATGATAGAAAAAGAATTCTTAACAGTAAAATTTATTAGCAAACTTGTGAATACATATAAATTGGCAATTGTAATAGTATGAAATATTTTAACTACAGAAAATGACTCTTAGCCATACTCTACGAAGTAAATATTGCTCAACAAAAATCTCTCTTGGAAAGCTTAATTCTATCAAAAACTCTTGACACTTAGTAACAGGAACTAGCACTACCTAGTACATTTCAATATAAGATTGATTTCAATATAAGATCTCTTTAGAACACTATTACTTTAAACTGTTTGGACAGAAATAGTTTGTCTAATTTGTTTCAGCTGTTCTGCTTCACTTTCCCAAGGGCAAGGGGCTGGAATTTGGAAAATGTCTTTTAGCACAATAAAAATTACACTACCATTTTGTTTCAAATCTGGCTACAAACTCTGGCAGTTGAGTTGCTTTAGGTGCCAGGAATGCTTACCACAGGTTTTCATGAAGATTTGTTTTACTTGCCTGAAACTAGCAAATTTCAGTTTAAACATACTTAAAAGCTTACAGCTAAGCGCTCTCAAAACTATTCCTAGGTCACTGGTAGCTTACAGCAATAGCAATTGCCAAGGACAGACTACTTTCTTCGCTTCTCATGCTCCTTATAATAGCATTCAGACGAAAGCAACCTGAATTATGTAGCAAGAAATTGGGCAGAAAGAGAAGGTAAAGAAGGGCTGGACAAACCAGAGACTGAACAAGACGCGTAACAGGGTGTGACAGACAAAGGGCAAGAGTGCAGAGACTGATGCTAACTCCCCATAGAGTCTTATGTAGGAGCAGGGTACGCCAGGGACAGACAGAAATAAAATAAAACCAGGAGCCAGAAGCAAGGGTGTATGCATACTGGTGCATACTGGCACGAGACATGGGGTGTCAAGATGCTCACAGCTGGTCCACTGACAACCCAAATTCACCCTAACATCAGACATTTTGTTGGAAAAATATCTTCAGGTATTGATTCTAGATTCTTTTCTGACGGATCCTGCTGAAGACTTGTAAACTGGGAATTCAAAGGGGAGGGAAAGCTGACACACAATAGGACTTGAGTCTTTTTAAGTAAGCTCAACATGTATAAAAAAGGTGTAAAATGCTGCTATGCCGTAAGTGAGGATGCAGCTACAACCTGCCCTGCAGCACATTCAGCACACGTGGGCTGCACCTTCATTACAGCACTGCTGACAACCACATACAACTGGTCAGTGGTGTTCAAAAAAGTGGAAAGCCATCTCTCCCCAGGGGGAAAAAAAAAAAAAAAAAAAAAAAACACCAACCACAAAAGTCCCTCAGAAATGATCATATGCAAAACTTCTTTCATCTAAAACTAAGAACAAGACTTTTTCTACTTGTAAGTTGGAAATTGTTTTTGTTTTTGCTTTGCAACAGTATTCTACCAGGAACCCTGCAAGGCAGATTTGAAATATGCAGAACACTGTCTGTACCCCAAGGAAATGAAGAATAAACCAGGAACTGATAGAGATAACAAATAGGGAATTTGCATTTTGACTTAGCAATTAGAGGTTATGATTTCACCATACTTAGCCAGAAGTCTCTGTGAACAGGTTGGCATCAGTGTGTAGAACCGTTAGAGCTAAGACATTCCTCCATATTTATTTTTTTTTCCTGCCTCAATAAACAAGTAATCTTGATCATTTTTAATTCTAGCTGCTTAAAGTAATAGTTATTGTAATACCAATATTATCCTATGCCTCCTCTGTTATCTTATGCCTTAAAAATATTTATCCAGAACCATTTAAAAATATTTTCCTGTAAACCGGAACAAATATTGGAGAGAGAATTACAACTACAGTCCCAGAATTAAAAATGAAGCTATCCTAATTTACAGTTCAGTTTTATACCAGAATGACTGCTGCACTCCACATCCAAATATGACCTCTGTAGCTAAACATTACATAAACTAGTTAATGCAATGGATAACCCTTCACTGACATAACAGACCTTTCCACTGAATAAAACTAAGTTTAAACAACAAAAACAGAATTACTTTCATAATACTGCATTTCTGATTTGAGCAAAATTTAAAACACTGAATATATATTAGCCTTCCTGATTGTTCTCTGAAGTCACACATTCTTTGCCACTAACGTGCCATCACTTTTTCATCCTACTAAAATGCTTTTAGTAAGTCTACAAAACAACACCTTATTCTTTTTCTCCTTTTAACAAGGGAGAAACTACCTGTGACTTTTTTCTGGTATCATTTCAGAACACTGGCTATGTACTTTTCATATAGGTATTTTTCACATTCTTTTCATATTTCTGCTTTATTTCATGTATTTGATGGTTTACATTGTGTGATCTAGATATTAAAGTGACATTCTTTCATCTCCAGGGAAAATGTACTAAATCAGTCACTGGACACACCAAGAGTGCTTACCTGCATTCTGTGCAAACACAAAGACGAGCTACTCAGCTCAGAAAGCTGATGGTAAATTATATGGTCACTACGAAGGAATGAAGCTGCTTCAAAATCTAAAGCAGTGATCAATTCGTCCATAAATAGAAATCTAAAGAGGCCTTAGCTGCCATTGTTATGTCTATCCACAGAAGTTGGTAACATACTTGACTACCACACGCAGCAGCTAGTATTTGTTCGGCGGGCCCTTCATCCAACTAAGCTTATATATACCATCTTCAAGGCAAAGAATTTGATTTTGATCATCACTTGTCTGAACTGGAGGAGGGTAAAGCAGCAAATAAATTATGATTTAGAGTTAAAAGGATACTTGATCACCAGTAATCAGAGAAGTTGCTTAAGGGCAAAAACACATCCAAAACCAATTTAATACCCCCACAAAATTTATGAAAAAGCTGTGTTATTAAACAAGTAAACCTAAAGACCTTAACTTAAAAGGCAATTATATTCAAGCTCCGCATTATACCAGTGTTGTGACGGTTTCCTTCCTTTGTTTTGTACAAATTCTTGTTTGAATTCTGAACATAGACACAAGTTTTGAATTTTCAACAGGAATACCTTCCCTGATTCATGCAATATTCTATTTTACTGTGGCTCTATTAACTTATCCAAATAGTTTTGTTACCTGCGGAGATGGAGAAAGGCTGTGTAGCACTGCTTACGGAATTCCTGGTACTGCTCACTCTGCGTGCCTCCCATGCCTTCCACCATCTCCTTATTCAGCTTCATTGGGGGAGGTAGAGGCTTCGGGTCCCGACCCAGAATGTAACCAAAGTCTATGTGAAACAGTTTACCTACAGATGAAAGGCAAACATTTACCTCAGTATTTCACATATCAAATGGCAGAAATACTCAAAAAATAAATAAATCTTTAAGTACAATTTCCTGAAGATGCTAAATTGCTCTCAAGAAATACAATTCACTATTTTCTATGAGGCTTGTAACTGTAATTCATGTCTTCAGATAGCAACTTGAAATTATGGACTTAAATAAAGCTGATCTCAAATTCACTTAGAGTACTAACAAATAAGGTAAGGATTTCGTTTGCTTTTTAAACATATGGAGTATATTCGTAAAGACCAAACCAATGTTCAAAATAAGTAGACATTAAATAGACATTAAGTATATAGTCATGTTACAGATACTACTAATTCTTTGCTCTTTCTTAAGAACTTCTTAACAAATTAAAGTGCTAAGGCACATATTGCTTTTTTCCTAGTACACCATTTGGTTGCCCCAGCATGCAATAAGTTATTTTAGTCATATGTTACATTAACCAAAGGGAAAATAAGAATCATGATCCTAAAATCCTTTAAGAGTCGTCTGAGTACAGATAATATTTAACACCTCTGAAATACTTTGAAGAAACATTAATACCATTTCAATTGTATTTTGAATGCTCTTAAGTCTCAACATGCTGAGTTTTTCCAGTACAAAAATGCATGAGTTACACCACTTGATCTCTACTTTTCCCTTCTCAGTGCAACTATGTTTATAATGTTCCTGTCGTTAACTTGACAAAAACTTCCATACATCTCATTTCAAATGCACAAGGCAACTTTTGTTCCTATAAAGAACTTGCGTATTTGCAGGATTGTCCATAACTTCATTGGAAAGCATTCACTGTGTTCCCTTTCACTAGTGCCAAATCTCACGTGAGATGCAACATGGGGCAAAATGAAAAACTGAAACAGCAATTTCCAAATAAAACCACTAGAATATTTACATAACTTAAAGATTAAGTACTATATGAACATACAAACAGAAACAGTCATCAAAAGACTAAGTGGTTCAATTTACAAACCCTATAAAGCCAGTTTCTAGGAATATTCCTGACTTACTAAATTGAAAATATTGACCACACAGAGCAAAAAAGTGTTTGTGAAAGTGTTTTGCAATCAAATTTTCGGTTTGATACTAAGCTTTTAAATTGCAGAATTTAAACAATACTAAAGCTGAATTAAAAAAGAATTCAGTTCTGCCAATGTCAAAATGTTTATATAGAAGGTACATAAATGAAATTTCATAGAACCACCTAGGTTGTAGAAGACCTTCTAAATCATTTTGTCCAACCATCAACCTGACCCTACTGAGTCCCATCACTTAACCATATCCCTTACTATCACGACTGTATCGTAAATATTTATCTCCAGGGACAGGAACTCAGTCACTTCCATGGGCAACCTGTTCCAATTCTTGGCCACCCTCTCCATGACAGAAATTCTGTCTCTCCCCTGGCTCAACCTGTGACTGTTTCCTCATATCTTATCACTTGTCACCTGAGAAAAGAGACACCCCCGTTGATGCAACCTCCTTCCAGGTAGGTTGCAGAGAGTGATGAGGTCTTCCCTACACCTCCTGTTCTCCAAACTAAACAATCCCAATTCCCTCTGTCACTCCTCAAACTTGTTTTCTAGTCCTGTCAGTAGCTTCACGGCCCTTCCCTGCACACACTTGAGCAATTCAATATCCTTCTTCTAGTGAGGGGCCCAAAACTGAACATAATATTCAAGGTGTGGTCTCACCAGTGCTGTGTAATAGGGGACATTCACTTCCCTACTTCTGCTGGCCTGTTAAATGATTGCCTTCAGACAAAGGAAACATGTTCCTGAAGTCCACGTTACGAAGTATCAGGAAATAAATTAAGTACAAACAGGTGATGTGCATTTGAAATGTTAGGTAAAGTTGAGTTTTGCATCCAAAGCAGAGCTCTGTAGTAACGTTAGTAAATTTATTTTTAGATGACTACTTCATAGGAGAAAATGAAATGTGGATAAAATGAAATGTGGATATAAAAAAAAATGGAGAAACTTTTTAATAATAACTAGAAAATGATTAGCATGACCTATCTATTCTCAGATACCACAGAACATACAAAGTCTTGCTTCAGCATTATGGAACAGAACTGCATTATCAACAGAGATTTGTTTGCCTGAGGGTGTTTTAACTTGCAGTATCTATATTCATTTTAATATTTTCATAAGCTTAGATGCTCATCACTCTTGGAAAAAAAAGGAACATGTAGTATTTTTCAATTAGTCATCCCTCTGTCCATTTCATTGAATAATAGATGTTCTATCATTGGAGAAGCTTACTTGAAATCTGTCGTAAGCACTCTTCAAGCCAAGAAACAAACTCCATCACAGTCAATTTTCTAAGGGAGATCACAAGGATGCTTAATAAGTATTCACTAGCTGATAAATACAATCATTACTTCTTGCATATCTAATTGTGCTAAAGAATTTCCTTCAATAGTTTTTTCAAGTTGTTACTGGTTACTCTTAGAGTTCACTTTTGTAAACTAAGTATTTTGAAGTAGACATTGATACACACAGACAGATTACATTACAAAAGGTGTTTAATTAAAGTTTGGGGAGGGGTCTGTAACTTATTCAAAGCTGTCATCATGAAGAATCAAAGGAGAACACTTGAATAAAACAACTTTTGTAGCAGTATTTTTTTCTAGTTTGCTCTACAGATAAATAATAATAGGTACTAATTAATAATGTAGCCTGGTAACTAAAACGTATCTAAATCATTCTAGAACATTAACACCTGGGTGATATACATTCATATACATTAGTTGGCAAATACTTTTTTATATCTCAGTCCTAGAAAAGAGTAAGCAAACTATAAGGTGAGGCCATCCCCACTTAACAATACAGCTTCCCTAGCTATACTTTGAAATTCAGCAGATTTTTAGGCTGACTCAAAATGTATGTCAAATGCTTTAACTTGAATACAGTAAATATATTTAATATTTTTCAAATTCATGTACTAAACACAGCTATAATTCGTTTTCTTTTGGACAGCTCAAGATCAATTAAACCAGCATACCAAATTACAAAATAGAGACAGAATGCTCCCTTGGTATTAGCCTGAAACTGCTACTATGCTAAAGAAAAGACTGATCAGCCACAGCTGGAGGGAACACTGCTGTTTCAGGGCTTTCTACAAAGAAGCTTGACTTATGTTGTCCTTGAGGACTTAACTAAAATTGGAACAAATGAAGAACAATCCCATTTTGGACAAATTAAATTGGTGGTATAATATTGAAATTAGGTGGAACTTACATTATTAATGTTAATAAATAATAAACTTATCAAGATAATAAATTTCATGACTTGAATTTTTTAATGCTAAGATAAAAGGTTGCAAGTATCTCAAGTGATCGTCCAAAGCAAAATTTGTATCAGGGCATGACAACCAGCATCTCACTTTCAAGATGATTAATGACTGAGATAGCCCAGCTGCATTCTTGGATATTTTTAGCATTTTTTCATCCCAAGTCGATGATGTTGAGGGTGGTGTTTTTTCCCCATGGCACCCTACGGAAAATATCACCTGTTAAATCTCATAAAGATGACCTATACAAAAACATGTTATGAAAATACAGTGTGTGGAAGACGCTACTTCCTTGTATTATGCAGACAGCAGAGAACGTAACAGGTAAAGATAAAACAAAAAATAAATCAGAAACCAAGACAAAAAAGTGCAAACTTAACCAAAACCTGCTAAAATAATAAATAGCAGCAGAAAGAGAAGGACAAAAATAGGAACTTGAACTCTCCAGCTGTACATAATCTAGAACAGCAGCTTTGTGTGAGCTTCAAACAAAAATATCACTGTAGTGGGTTTACGTGGCAAGGTGTCGGTAGCAGGGGCCCACGGGGGTGGCTTCTGTGAGAAGAATCTAGAAGCTGCCCCATGTTAGGTAAGGGCTCCGCTGCTGGCCAGAGCCCAGCCAATAAGCGATGGTGTTTGCACCTCTGTGAGAGCATATTTAAGAAAGGAGGAAAAGAACTGCTGTCACACAGCAGCTGGGAGAGTGAGAGGAGTGAGGAACAGCCTTGCAGGCGCCAAGGTCAGTGAAGAAGGAGGGGGAGAGGTGCTCCAGGTGCCAGAGCAGAAGTCCCCTGTGGCCTGTGGTGAGGACCATGGTGAAGCAGGTTGCCCCCTGCAGCCCATGGAGTACCACGGTGGAGCAGGGTTCCACGCTGCAGCCCGTGGAGAAGCCCCTGGTGGAGCAGGTGGACCTGCACTGATGGAGACTGCAGCCCATGGAGAGCCCCCGCAGGAGCAGGCCTCGGGCCGGAGCTGTAGCCTGCGGAGAGAAGCCCACGCAGGAGCAGGGGGTTTGGGGGGGAAGCTGCCACCCGTGGAGGACGAGGTTGGAGCAGTTTGCTCATGACGGATGGACCCCATGGTACGGAGACATACCTGGAGCAGTTCTTGAAAAGCTGCTGCCTGTGGGAAACCCACACAGGATCAGTTCAGGAAGGACTGCATCCTGTGGGAGGGGCCCCACTGGAGCAGGGATAGAGAGTGACCAAGAAGGAGCAGCAGAGACAAAGCCCTGTAGACTGACCACAGCCCCCATTCCCCTGTGCCGCTCAGGGGATATAGGGGAAAGGCATTTTTTGGGTTCTTTCCTTTGTTTCTCACTTCTCTAGCTTTTAATAGGCAATAAATCTTACTATTCCCCTTTGCTGAGTCTGTTTTGCCCATCACAATAATTGTTGAGCAATCTCCCTGTCCTTATCTCAACCCTTAAGCCCTTTGCATCCTATTTTCTCCCCCTTTCCCTTTGAGGAGGGGGAGTGAGTGAGCAGCTAAGGGGGAGCTCAGCCACCCTCCCGAGTAAAACCACCACAATCACTTTGATCTAGTACAATCGGTACAGTAAGTTTAAGAGGAGAGAAAAGATATTTAATTAGAAGTTTTATTCCGTGAGAAGTGACTTGCATTGTGAGTAGCATACTCCTTAACATAGATGTCATTCCTGTTACACACCTGCAATGAAGGATGCAAAGGTGCCAGCAACTTAGTTTGTCAGCTTAATCATGACCTTTCTGCAAGAGCTCATCTCCTCAAAAACACTACTCATTCAAAATTCGCAGCCTCAGCTGTGACAACTTTTTTTGAAAAATAATCTTGGCTAGTAGTCGCATCTGGAAAAGAGTACAGGAGAATCAGCATCACATCTAGGCAATTATTGAGTGATGTTTTTTAATTCTGAAATTTTAATTCTGAAATGTCACATAAAATTTATGATGTCTTCAACTGAAGGTTCTTTAAAGTTACATAGATGGTTTCTTACCAACCAACTTTTCTCATCTGAATTTAGAGGATTACTCTTAAAATTTTATTTCACAGAATGGTTAAGGTTAGAAAGGATCTTCTGGAGGACATCTGGTCCAATTCTACTGCAAGTCCACCTAGAGCTGCCTGCTCAGGAGCATGTCCAGATGACTTCTGAATATCTCAAAGGATGAAGACTCCACAACCTTTCTGGGTAGCCTGTACCAGGGCTCTGGTCCCCCTCACTATTTCACACCACAGTATTTCACACCACATGTATTTATGGACAGTTATCATCAATCCTCCCAGTATTAGTCTGGTTGTGAAATCTGTGCAACACGTTGCTTTTCCTAAAGGCTTTTAAATTCCATGTTTTAAAATCAAACATTTCCCTCCTTCAACTTACAGTCAGTGCCATAACACATGTATACCTCAATCTTATATAATGTTTTTACTCTGGCTTCTAATCCATCTTCTTCAGTTATTACATCTTAATTTGAGAAGGCTCTAAATTATTAGCCATGCTTATAATTAAAGACAAATCTAGATTACAAATATTGATTTACTACTGTTTCTGAATAACTTCTAAATCCCAACCCCCTACCTTTCATGAGTGATTTATTTTTTTTTTTTTAAACAGAAAGAGAATTTAAGAAAATGGGTGAAACATTTGATCCTGAGTCACCTCCGGTTTTGCACATCTAAATATAAAGGCCATGTATTTCTAGTATATAGATACTAGCTTCAGACAGCTATTTAGAAATTTGAGTTCCTTTAAAAAATACAGGACTTTAGGCACTTGAGAAAATACATACAGATCTAGGAAATGCCTTGAGGGAGAAATACCCCTGAAATTCCTGCCATATTTTAATTCCTGCCATGTTTTGACATCAGAAGCAGGATTGTATGTAGGTGCCTACATATAGTCAAATAACACAGCTCTGGACAAACATTTCTGACCTTGAAAGCATCTCGCTCGTCAGAAGTTTTAAGGACAACATTAGCATCCTTTCAGAAGTGGGAAAGACTGTGGAACAACTTTGCGTAAACTCAGATCTTAAAAAATAGTGCCCTAACCATCCCCCACTCCCCTGCTCAAGGATTTTTTACTTTTACTGCAAAAACTCAGAAATAAAAAACAAGAAAGAAGGCATTTACTGATTGGAAGAGGATTGGATATTTCCAGAAATATGCAATTATGATGTGCGCAGACAAAATTTAGTTCAAAACTTAAGAGCTGATACAGTTGTATATTTTAAACTTTTATTTTCTTTTTTAAATTTTACAAGGTTGACTATCTTTTCCATATGTTAGAAAACCAGGTGTTCGGCAGAAAAATGGAGGACAGGCCCTTGGTGAGTTCAAGGGAATGGCAAACATGTAAAGATCCCCTGACCAGCAGTCAGGCCATAAGGAATCTGAAAGTCAGTCTTAGTTCCTTCCAGCCTTGAGACTGAAGAGAACTTTGATTAACTAAAACATGAACTTGTGGAGACTAAAAATTGATATCTGGTGCTTACAATAGCCAATAAAAAAAATCAGACTGCAGCTGGGAAGGCTGTTTTTTTCCCCATCGCTTACTGCTAATATCTAGACTCTAATGCAGGAGAAAGTTCCTATATAGCAGCACAGAAATGGTTTTATTTCACTGGAATACTATTAGGAAGAGCTACTAACAACCTGCACAGAACTCCACAATCCTTAAACAAAAGGCAAAGCAAATTAGATACAACTATTAAAGACTGCCACCAGTCTTATTCTGTTTTAACAGGCAAGCAAGCCTCAAGTTATTCCAAAATTATCTGTTCCCTCTACTGGTAAAAGAAAAATCAAATTCTGAATTTCAGTGTACTTTCTGTAAACAGCCGTCATTACTATTTTAACCTGGTTCATGCAGAAAAAAATACCATTTAGTGACTACTTTAACTGAATTCCTGTTTCAAATATGAACAGGACAGAAAGACCTCTGATGGAAATAGGTGGGGAGATAGGGTAATTTCCTGGCTTTCCCAGCAATTTCTGATGTCACCATCAAAATCTCTCCTTTACTAATAGAGCAATGCCATAGTGAAAAAAATATCAGAATGCCTAATTTGTCATCAGTAATCTTCACGTCTTCTAACTTTTCTAAAACTGTGCAAAAATAGGACGAAATAGTATGAACTGTTAAGGACTTACTTAGGATACAGATTTTCAACTCAATATGCTGGCAGAAAAGCAATAGCTGTAGATAAACTTTATCATCATCCATATAATTGATAAGGGCACAGCTTGTGCTAAGCATTTTAATATCCTTCCCCTAACCTGTCCATTATCAAAATATATTCTTATGCTATGCCTGCATACAGAGAAGAGACCAGGTATATATTGTTAAATAGGAAATACTGTTCAAGATACCTTTAAGAGGAAAAAAATCAGCAGTTCAACAGGTAAATACGTATTCTCTTTAGCAGGTATCACAGAAATGGGTGTTGCACAGAGAAATCTAAAGGATAATATTAATGTCTTAGTGTTCTGCTTTTTTTAAAAAAGGATGATACCCTGTGAAGATCAGCAACATTTAAATGCCTATTTAAAAATTTCATTGCTTTTTACATATTATCGTAGTTGGCGACATTAGTAAGTGTATTTAGCAAAGTACTTATGTAAAAACTAATGCTGAAGGAGTGCTTGACTCCTACTTTTTTTCTTCCATTGTCATCATCTTCAAATCTACTTCGGCACAGATGCTATTAACTGAAAAGCACTGTGAGTGCTATCTTGCATATGGGAATGTTCAGATCTTTGCTGTCTTACCTTGCAACTCTTTCTGAGATATAACTTATTTTAAACATTATTCACAGATGAGGATGTTTTGACTGCAGGTGCCCTATATGAGAAGCATCTCTTTCCAAATCAACTACTACTGCTGCCTTTGAAGTAAAATGGTCCAGCATCTACAAATCTTAATACTTTTTATTTATTTATTTATTTTAGGTTGACATAAACAAGCCATCATATTTCTAGAATCAGAGGCAAGGAGTCATGAAAGATGATAGAAATTTTTTCAACTAGGTGACAGACATTTTCACCCCTCAGTGCAAAAGAGTTTGAGCGGGTAACAATTTGTTTTTATGAACTTCAGTATCTGTTGCTTAATATTTAAATTATACCATATCTGTTATAAACATAGCCACCTACATAATAAAAGATGATGCAACAATTTTATTGGAATGAGTCCAACACATGCAGATACATCCACCAAACTGAAACTCAGGTAGACAGGTAGATACAAAAAATGTACTGATATACTTTGTCATATTAAAAAAAAAAGTATGTGAACCCCAAACTGGGGCTCTGTCTTTTACTCTTCGAAACTTAAAAAATTGAAGTGTAGTTAAGAAATGACCATATATGAATCCAATCATTTATTAAGAAAGTTATTTCTAACTTATATTCCTCTAGATAAGTTAACTTTTTCATTACAAGTCAATGAGATTTTCAGTAGCAAGAAACAGAAACCTTGGTAGCAAGTCTATGCAGTGTTTGAAACATAAGAATTTCTCTTGGTAGCTTAATAAAGTCTCTTAAAATATGACCAACATAAACCTGTCTTGGTATGTTACAGAACCTAGGTAGCAGATGAAAAGAATTTCAGACTTAGAATTTACTGTGGATGTGTGCTGCCCTCTGCTGTTCTGTTTAAATTCTTCAACAGTGCCAAACTAAGCCATGGTGTGGTTACTTTTTAAACACAAGATACACATTACCTCAAACTAAAACACTAATGACAACTCTGAGCATCCAAACAGTGCCTGCTATAGAAAATGCATTATATCGTCACTTTTGACAAGTGATAGGAACCTCTCAAGAGATATTTTTAAATGTCCATTTAGACAATCCCAGGCAGATAAGGGGAAATACATTCGATTTAGTTGTTTGTTCCCACATGAGCTTAGATCAAGATGCGGATGTTTCTCTTTTCCCCAAATAAGATTTTTTTATTTACACATTTCTCCTTCAAGAAATGCTTTACTATATTATAAACAAAACTTCTAACTCTTCTTCATGAGGAAATTAAGGTATTCAAGATATCATAACACCTATGAGAAGCTGCAGTTCAAACTTATCACAATCACAGAATCATCTAGGTTGGAAGAGACCTCCGAGATGACCCAGTCCAACCTCTTACCTAATACTGACAAGACCTCCACTAAACCATATCACTAAGCTCAACATCTAAACGTCTCTTAAAGACCTCCAGGGATGGTGACTCAACCACTTCCCTGGGCAGCCCATCCCAATGCCCAAGAACGCTTTCGGTAAAGAAGTTCTTCCTAATATCCAACCTAAACCTCCCCTGGCACAACTTTAGCCCATTCCCCCTCGTCCTGTCACCAGGCACTTGGGAGAATAGACCAACCCCCACCTCGCTACAGCCTCCTTCAAGGTACCTGTAGAGTGCGATAAGGTCACCCCTGAGCCTCCTCTTCTCCAGGCTAAACAACCCCAGCTCCCTCAGCCGCTCCTCGTAAGACTTGTTCTCCAGACCCCTCCTCACCAGCTTTGTCGCCCTTCTCTGGACTCTCTCGAGCACCTCCATGTCCTTCTTGTAGTGACGGGCCCAAAACTGAACACAGTACTCAAGGTGCAGTTTCACCAGAGCCGAGTACAGGGGGACAATCACTTCCCTAGACCTGCTGGCCACACTGCTTCTTATGCAAGCCAGGATGCTGTTGACCTTCTTGGCCACCTGGGCACACTGCTGGCTCATATTCAGCCGACTATCAACCAGTACTCCCAGGTCCTTCTCTGCCAGGCAGCTTTCCAGCCACTCATCTCCCAGCCTGTAGTGCTGTTTGGGGTTGTTGCGCCCCAGGTGCAGGACCTGGCACTTGGCCTTGCTGAACTTCATACAGTTGGCCTCAGCCCATCGCTCCAGCCTATCCAGATCATCCTGCAGAGCCTTCCTTCCCTCGAGCAGATCAACACACGCACCTAACTTGGTGTCATCTGCAAACTTACTGAGGGTGCACTCGATCCCCTCATCCAGATCATCGATAAAGATATTGAAGAGGACTGGCCCCAGTACTGAGCCCTGGGGGACTCCACTAGTGACCGGCCTCCAGCTGCATTTGACTCCATTCACCACAACTCTTTGGGCCTGGCTATCAAGCCAGCTTTTAAACCAATGAAGCGTATGCCAGTCCAAGCCACGAGCAGCCAGTTTTTTGAGGAGAATGCTGTGGGAAACGGTGTCAAAAGCCTTACTGAAGTCAAAGTAGACCACATCCACAGCCTTTCCCTCATCCACTAAGCGTGTCACTTTGTCATAGAAGGAGATCAGGTTCATCAAGCAGGACCTGCCTTTCATAAACCCATGCTGTCTGGGCCTGATCGCCTGCTTGCCCTGCAAGTGCCGCGTGATGACACTCAAGATAATCTGCTCCATAAGCTTCCCTGGCACTGACGTCAAACTAACAGGCCTATAGTTCCCCGGGTCTACCCTCTGACCCTTCTTATAGATGGGCGTCACATTTGCTAGCTGCCTATCGACTGGGACCTCCCCCCATAGCCAGGATTGCCGATAAATGATGGAAAGCAGCTTGGCCAGCTCCTCTGCCAGTTCTCTCAGTACCCTCGGGTGGATCCCATCCAGCCCCATCGACTTGCATATATCCAAGTGCTGTAGCAGGTCACCAACCATTTCCTCGTGGATAGTGAGGGCCACATCCTGCTCCCCATCCCCTTCCACCAGTTCAGGGTACCAGGTATCCAGAGAACAACTGGTTTTGTCGCTAAAGACTGAGGCAAAGAAGGCATTAAGCACCTCAGCTTTTTCCTCATCCCTTGTAACTAAGTTTCCCCCCACATCCAGTAAAGGATGGAGATTCTCCTTAGTCCTCCTTTTTGTGTTGATGTATTTGTAAAAACATTTTTTGTTATCTTTAATGGCAGCAGCCAGATTGAGCTCCAGATGAGCTTTGGCCTTTCTAATTTTGTCCCTGCACAGCCTCGCAACAGCCTTATAGTCCTCATGAGTGACCTGCCCTCTTCTCCAAAGATTATAAACCCTCTTTTTTCTCCTAAGCTTGAGCCACACCTCTCTGTTCAGCCAGGCTGGTCTTCCGCGCCGGCTGGTCTTCAGGCACGTTGGGAAAAGACCGCTCCTGACCCATTAAGATTTCCTTCTTGAAGAGTGCCCAGCCTTCCTGGACCCCTCTGCCCTTCAGGACTGCCTCCCAAGGGACTCTGCCAAGCAGTGTCCTGAACAGCTCAAAGTCAGCCCTCCGGAAGTCCAATACAGCAGTTTTACTGGTCCCCTTCCTGGCTTCGCCAAGAATAGAGAATTCTAGTGTTTCGTGGTCACTCTGCCCAAGACAGCTCCCGACCACCACATCTCCCACCAGTCCGTCACTGTTTGTGAACAGAAGGTCTAGCGGGGCACCTCCCCTGGTAGGCTCACTAACCAGCTGCATCAGGAAGCTATCTTCCACGCTCTCCAGAAACCTCCTAGACTGCTTTCTCTGAGCTGTGTTGTGCTTCCAGGATGTGTCTGGGAAGGTGAAGTCCCCCACAAGAACAAGCACTGATGATTTTGCAACTTCTGCCAGCTGCCTGTAGAACTCCTCATCCGTCTCCTCATCCTGGTTTGGCGGTCTATAACAGACCCCCACCAGGATGCTTGCCTTGTTGGCCTTCCTGCTGATCCTAACCCACAGAGACTCAACCTTATCAGTCCCAGCCTCAAGTTCCACAACATCAAAACACTCTTTAATATAGAGAGCCACACCACCACCCCTTCTGTGCTTCTGTCCCTTCTGAAGAGCCTATAGACAGTCATTGCAGCACTCCAGTCATGGGACTGGTCCCACCACGTTTCCATGATGGCAACCAAGTCATAGCCTGCCTGCTGCACGATGGCTTCCAGCTCCTCTTGTTTCTTACCCATGTTGCATGCATTAGTGTAGATGCACTTCAGTTGGGCCATTGCCTTCTCCCCAGGCCTTGCCATTGTTCCCCCGGCACAGCTCCAAAAAGCCTTATTTCAGTAAGCATGCCAAAATTTTTTTTTAAAAGTATCCAAAATATTTGCTAAGAGTTTCTGGACTTTATCTAGCTAGAAACAGACTTATTTTGAAATAAAATATTTTAATTTCCCTTTAACCCAAGGCATAAATAGCTTGATGTTCAATTGCTGTATTTCATCTAGAAGAGATCTTTGATGCAACTCATCCAAGACTTTTTCTCAATACTCCCAGTGTTCAATTAGAGGAATCCTGGAAGATGAGCTGATAAATGAAGCTAAGTTAGCTAGAATTCCACCTGCAAAACAATCTAAGATATCCAGCATTTTTATTTTACTACTCAGGAAAACAAACATTTCTAAATGCCAAGTATATTATATAAACAAAAAGCTTTAAGAAAATATATGCTAATTGTCTAAATGGTTTCATTGTCACTTGCAGTTAAGCTGCTTAATGCTTTCGTGGAAAACAGTTTCCTTATAGATTGAGCATTTCATTTTTTTGTTGTTTTTACTGGTTTTGTGTCTTGTTTTTGTTTAAACCTCCCCCACTCTCTAAAAAATTCTTAACTTCAAATTAAACATTTTTTTATACTTAAAAAAACATACAAAGCACAATTCAACTTCAAATAAGCACAGAACTCCTCCTGAATTGCTGAATTATTTTAGTTAGAAAAATGTATTAAAAATACTTTTTTAAACTGAGTTATTGATTTAGAATTACTATAATTATATATTCTACCTGATCCGTTTTTAATACACATAATGCAACAAAAATGACATTAAAAAGTTAAACAAGGTAGGGAGGGAGAATCAAAACACTTACCTGCTATTTTGAACTTTTGAGATACATGGGGTTTGCTACAAAGGATATCTGACTAAATGGCAACCTTTACTATTTTCACGCCTTCAACCATGAATTTGTAGTAAGTGGAGCACTCTGTCTAGTTCCTATCATTTTACAGAAAGCTGGAGAAAAATATAAAATAATTCTGCTTGAGCTGAACAGTCTAGACCATCAGACTGATGAAACACTTGGATTTTTGTTGTATAGTGGTTTGGTTTCATCAAAAACGCAAAATACATAAGTAGGAGAAAGTGCCGAAGTGAGCCTTGCTCTGACAGGTCTTATGTGGCATTTCCAGTTTTGGGATGCATCATATTTATATTTTTTTAGAAAAACATGCAGACCTGGAAAGCTCACAGAATCGATTTTGTTAAAAGAAAATCCAATCTGAGACAGGAATTAGCAAGGATCTCACTGAAGTCATCAAGATTATACCGGATTCCATAGGACTACTAAATATATTTGTCTAAATATCTACTGTATTTTGAACAGTGTACATAAACTTATTAAAATACAGCCACAATCCACTTAATAGATCTTGAAATTGCTTTCTGATAGCATGTTAGAATACCTACTAAATAGGGGTGTAACAATTTAGAAAATTGTTTGATAAAGAACAATTAGGATACTTGGACTTAGAGTTACTTTACAAATACTTATCACAGCATCCTTTTTTTCAGCTTTCAACAAGTTAAAACAGCAAGAATGATTTTTACCAAAGTTTAAGAATGATTTTTACCAAAGTTTAAGATGACAATGACAGGTTTCATGATCTTAAGGAAAGGCAGTCAAATTTTACCCTGTAGTATGCCCATATTACTTTCAAAAAAGGTCAGCATCACTCAAGAAAAAAATTGTGTTGAACAAAAATAACTTACAAGTCCAGCTTTCATGTGTGTAAGAAGTGTGACAGTAGAACACAAGACTGTAAAATAAGCCAGGTGAAACCTACACAAAAATCCAGTGCTTTTAAACATTCCTGAGTTTAGGCAAATTTAGGACTTCCATTACCTACAGATGCATAAATGGCTGTTACACTGACATCAATACCACATCTTGGTTGTCATCTCTTGCCCAATTTGATTACAGTGCACTTTATCTACTTGCTGTCTTATTCTTCAACTACCACTTCACACTACTAACAGTTTAAATCTAAACTTTGATTCACTGAATCAAATATTACCTCAGATGAGTCAATATACCTTTACATTTAGAATATAAGAATATTCTACAGTACTCAATGGGCTGTATCTGCAAGCAAAATGGAGCCAACACATTTGAACGTTACCAACACACTTGAAATTAAACAACCGCTGTTATAAAATTATACTGCTAAAAAGAATTACCTGTTTTTGTTAGCAAAAGATTATCCAGATGTCTGTCTCCAACTCCAAGGATGTAAGTAATTACACAATAACCAGCTGTAACAAGTAAATTGTAAACATCAATACAAGTACCTTTCCTGGAGAGCCACAAGTTCCACACAATTAACAACAGCATATAATGTTATCTTAATTCTTGTTCACAAGTAGTAAGTATGCCACAGAGGCTGGGAAGGTGGGAATGAATAATCAAGATTATCAGCAGTATGAAGTACACAAAGTAATAAATTAAAACTCTGAAATATATTCAGTACTGCCTAGATTCAGCTTTTACTACCCTATTATACACCTAACAGGTATATAAAAAACACTTCCATTCAATATTAGGATTAAGATACTTCAAAGTAAGATGAGGTATTTTGAGCAAAATATATGTACACATTTTGAACTCTAGATACTTACAAAACCCACAAACAAGTGTTAGACATTGATGTGAATTTGAATGGATATGTCAGCAGTATTTACAAGCTAAGCAGTAAGGCTAAGTGATAATAAGCTTAGTAAGGCTTAGTGATAAGTTACAACTAATGCAAACTGTTATATTTCTTTCACCCACTAACCAGAAAGGTTTAAATAAGTTTTAAGGATGGCACTGTCAGAAAGAATAGAAAAGTAAGAGATACGGTACAGCAACAACTGGATGACTTTTTTGATAGGAAAAAGCTTTTCAATTTAATGGACAGCAAATGCAATGTTTTAACATCAGCATCAGTTTACTGAACAAGAACTACACTACTACATTTTCTTTTTATCAAATGGAGTAGGAAGTTGAACACAACCTCCAAGGAAAAGATGACTTTTAAAAAAAACAAATTGAACTTTTCTACTTCAAATACTGATGATTCATTACTTTACATCTCCCCAAATTATGAATATCCCAACTCATGACGTGGAGGAAACATAGGTAGGATTTTTTTGCTAGAAAGAAGGGTGTACTTCTAATCTCCTTCAAGGAGAAGGAAAGAGGTCTGAGGAAAGATCAGTGTATCACATGTCTGACTCAAAACCACTCTTTTCACTAGACAATGCCAATCCCTTGCAAGGGCTACGAAGACTCCTTGAGCGCAAGGGAAAACATAAGCAGAAAAAATTTACAATGCTCACAAAAGGCACTAAATACAAAGAAAATCCTAGCTCTTATGTTCCTTTATCACAAAAATCTATGCACTGATGCTGATGACCGGGAAAAATTATGACCTCTAATTCCACGCTGAAACCTACAAGAAACCTGAACTGGTACATTGTTGCAGTCATGACAAATTAAAGATTAGCTTTTCACTTATTACAATCTGACAACTAGAAATGAAAATTTAATAGTAACAACAAGAAGGATTCATCTCCAGATTAAGACACGAAGTACACACACAGCCATCTAAATATCAAACACGAATTGCTATTACAGTCAATTGAGAAATATCTGATACTCAGTAGAATCTTGACCAATTCAAACCTACCCTAATGCTGACTCTGAACTTGACTGGTCTGCTGAATTAGTGTTAGAGCTCACTGGTGACATGACTAAGATCTACAACAGGTATTCTGACTGTAGGTAAGGAACTATGCAGGTACTTTCTATGATCTAATCTGAAGTGTCTCAACAGCTCACTGATCCCATCCTTTATACTTCATATATGAAGTTATCAGTTGTAGAAGTTTAACTTACCACAGCTCTTAACATACGTGTCCATCACCTCTGCACTTATTCCATGAGGCCCAGTCTCACTAGGTGCGTGCTTTCTGAAGAAGTTCTGGAGGGAAAGTCGTCAACATATTTAGTTACTCCACATGATCTCAAATGTGATTCTATAACTAGTAATCAAAGACTTAAAACAAGACCACAAATGCCCAGTAATGTAAACTGTTAAACAAAGAATTATCCCCAACAAACCCAGTGAGATCTAATTTACTTCTATATTGCTACCTTTATATTGTCTTAATCATCATATTTTTACATTCAGCATAAAAAGATCTGAAATTTAAATTGAAATGCAGTTCTTTAAAACAGCCTCAGATTAACAATGCCTTCAAGATTTACTTTTAATAAATTATGAATACAAAAATACTTCCACAGGAACAGGTTGATGTGAGATTATGAAAACCATACGGGACTAAGTTCAGGTCAGTAACTACATTTCGGACACACATTCTAACTTACAAAGTTTAACATGATATGCCTCTATATTCTTCAATACAACTGAGTTTAAAAGGAAGATCTAAATCACCAAATGGTACATGAATGAGGCCAAAACAGTCCTTCCCACTACTTAAAAAGACTGTTTTTCTTGACCAAGATAAAAAGATGTGTAAATTATATCCAAGCCTAAACATAAGATTATTCCACTAAATGAAAGTAAAGGCACAAAAGCTAGGCAAGCACTGGAAGAGGAGCTTTCTGTGTATCTACAGAACAAATAACTGCCCTAATGAAACACTGAAAGGAATCTCACAAAATAAGGAGGTGCTGAAAACGGGTACCTGTTGACTATTTAAGAAAGTTTTGCATGAAAAGCAGCCTTGTTATAGATGGAAAAAGCTTTAATTGTCTTTGTTTACACAGGATTAAGCACTTCAAAGACACATTCAAGAAGCTGACAGCAGAAAGATTCTGTTGCCCTGTACAGAGTTAGGAGCTGGATTCAATGATACTTGTGCACCCCTTCCTTTTGGATACTCTATGATTCTTCAAAATGAAGTCCATAAGAGCAATGTGGAATACAAATTTTAACTGTTTAATAGCGTAGTAGAAAATTCTAGTTCCAGTGCTCCAAAACTTTGGACACTTTATGTTAAAAAACAACTTCAGATAATCCAAATGGCAAGCTGTGCAGAGTGGAACACAAACCCTCAAAAACACAAAACTGAAATCTCAAGATTATTAATGTAAGTTAAATAACATTCAAACATCAAAACATTTTTTTCTTTCCTGCAGATCTGTATTATCAGTCCATATTAAATTACTTGCTTTGAAACTTCAGAAGACTTTTTTTTTCATTTTCAGATACTGCCAATTTTCATTGAAACACCTGTGATGCCCAAAACAAACATTTACAAAAACAACAGAAAAAACTTTCACCACACTCAGTGCTTATTTAATTTTTACTCCTTTGCCTACAATGCACAGCTATTTTATCATGCTTCACAGCACAGGAAATCTGGGTTCTGTAATGTATTTTGTCATTGCTCTATGAAGTAATCTCAGATTACATTTCTTTTTGTTGTCTTGTCTATTGAGATCAGTAGTTCCTCGAAGAAAGAATTGCTCCATATGTCTGCACAGCAAGCAACAGTGAGGCATCTACCTTAGGTTGGAATAGGATGTTATAATTGCAAAATGACAATTTCACGTTCATTTCTAAATGCATTATTCTATGAAAATATAATGGAATAGAATATAAATAGTAGGATTCTACGATTACAGAGGACTACAGAGAAGAAAACACTTCAGAAACTGTATGGTGATTCAGTGTAATTGTAGCTTATCACAATCTTCACAGAAGTGAGAAGAAACTTGTGCAACTTTATGTTGGTCACTGTACAATTGGAGAGATTAGTGTTTTTTTTTTTCATATATCTCCATGTTTTCAAATGTATATAGTTAACAGAAGGGTGTAACTATTTATTTTGACTCCCAGTTACTGCATTATGACCAAATGCAAGCTTCAGTATTAGCTATAAAAATGTGAAAAAAGGTAACGTAATGAACTAAATGCAACATAAATATGCTGTGTTTTCATTCAGAACGTATTGTCACAGAATGGTTAATGCTGAAACAGACCTCTGGAGGTTATCTGGTCCAACTGCCCTGCTGTAGCAGGAATACCCAGAGCACAGTGCTCAGGTCCATATCCAGGCAGCTCTTGAAGATCTCCAAGGAGACTCCACAGCCTCTCTTGAGAGCCTATTTCAGTGCTCTGTCACTATTTGTGTCTACGTATCTTATATGGAAGCTTGGTATGTTTTATTTATCTGTGTTTATCCTGACCAACTAAGTAAGCTCTGCAACCTAACTGGTGCTGTGCTTGAAGCTATCAGGAGTTGTGTGTCATTATTCAATTACATATCCCTACTCAATTCCATTATAATCAAAGAAAGCTTGCTCCAAATCAAATCACACAAAGTACACATCGACCACACATGGAAACAGACTTCAGAAGTTACACAGATTAGCTATTTAGTTGTTTAAACTAGAAAACATTAACACGTTTGCTTTGACAAGGTACCAAGCCTAGTGGCAGCTAGCAAATCTGACACCCATCTACAAAAAAGGCCAGAAAGAAGACCCAGGGAACTAACTACAGGCCTGTCAGTCTGACTTTGGTGCCAGGGAAGCTCATGGAGCAGATCATCTTGAGTGCCATCACACAGCACATACAGGACAACCAGGTGATCAGGCCCAGTCAGCATGGGCTGATGAAAGGCCGGTCCTGCTTGACGAACCTGATCTCCTTCTATGACAAAGTGACGCGCTTAGTGGATGAGGGAAAGGCTGTGGATGTGGTCTACCTTGACTTCAGTGAGGCTTTTGACACCACTTCCCACAGCATTCTCCTGGAGAAACTGACTGTTCGTGGCTTGTATGGGTGTACGCTTCGCTAGGTAAAAAAAACTGTCTGGGTAGCCAGGCCTGAAGAGTTGGGATGAATGGAGGTACATCCAGTTAGCAGCCGGTCACTAGTGGTGTGCCCTAGGACTCAGTACTGGGGCCAGTCCTCTTCAATATCTTTATCAATGATCTGGATGAGGGGATCAAGTGCACCCTCAGTAAGTTTGCAGACAACACCAAGTTAGGCACAAGTATTCATCTGCTCGAGGGTAGGAAGGCTCTGCAGGAGGATCTGGATAGGCTGCACCAGTGGACTGAGGCCAAGTGTATGAAGTTCAACAGGGCCAAGTGCCGAGTCCTGCACCTGGGGCACAACAACCCCCTGCAACATTACACAATGGGGGAAAGTGGCTGGAAAGCTGCCTGATGGAAAGGGACCTGGGGGTATGGGTTGATAGCTGGCTGAACATGACCCTGCAGTGTGCTCAGGTGGCCAAGAAACAAACAGCATCCTGGTTTGTATCTGAAATAGAGTGGCCAGCAGGACCAGGAATGTGATTGTCCCTCTGTACTTAGTGATGGTGAGACTGCACCTCAAGAAGTGTGATCAGTTTTGGGCCCCTCACTACAAGAAGGACGTTGAGGTGCTGGAGCATGTCCAAAGAAGGGCAATGAAGCTGGAGAGGGGTCTACAGAATAAGGCTAACGAGGAGTGGCTGAGGGAGCTGGGGCTGTTTAGCCTGGAGAAGAGGAAGCTCAAGGGAGACCTTACCACGCTCTACAACTACCTCAAAGGAGTCTGTAGGCAGGGTGGGGCCAGTCTCTTCTCCCAAGCAACAATTTCCTCTTATCCTAAGTTGCCCAGGGGAAAGCCAGAACTTCAACATCATAACTGAGCTACACTTTATTTCAATGTTATTACTGTTAGGTCATAATACACTCATGGGGTGATTTAAGTGTTTTCTAAAGCAAAAAATCTGATGTGTTTCAAGTTTGAATTTGTCTTCTAAACAGTAGGTAAAGATCAGTTGAGAGACTGTAAAGACTGACGTGTGAGATTTAAGGCTGCAATTCATACTGTGTTACCAGTAGAAGACTTAAAGAACCACACATCACATACCTGTATACTTTCCTCAGTAGCAAGAACTTCTGCAACCGGCACTGACTGAATAAACTGCATGAAACCTGTGACACAAACCAAAAAGTCTCCAGTGCATACAAGTTTGAAGCTACTCCACAAAGCATTTTTATTAAAGGGCACCACTAACACATGCTTTCATTCAACTGCTTCTCTATAGTAAAAAAAATTTCCCCAACTTTTCCCCAAAATTCAGTAGTTCTTTAACAACCAGTTGTAACTGCAAGTTGTCCAAATTTTCATGAAAAAGGAAATAAACCAGTCATTTTCTAAATGTTTATCCACAATGCATCTAAAAGCATAGTTAAGTTTCATTTTGTTTTGGTCTTTTTTCCCCCCTATCTTCATGCAAAGGTCAGTAAGAGTGTTCACATGATTTGCCCAAGATCACACAGCAAGCTTGCACCAAAGATTATGCTGTAAATAGTCTAAATGACTGTCACGCGTTTCAGAAGTTAATAACCGGTTTCTTTTATGAAGATATTTGAGTCACCTGTGGAATACCACAGCCACTCAACTTGTTTACTTCCACAACTTATAGTGGGACAGGATTTTCTTACACAAGCTCTTCTTTAGAATGCTGTCTTAAACAAATCATCTTTCATGAAAATACTATGTCACAACAGTCTAAGAACTGATGGAGAAAATTCTTCCCAATACTGTACTTTTAGAAAACAAAAGTATTCATACCATGTTTTGTACTAGTTGCCAGCACTTTATAGGGTGTCAGCTTCAAATCCAGATTCTCTTTTCTTAACAGCTGGGAGTGGGGAGAAGGAAAAAAAAACTGAAACAGAAACCAGCTAATTTAAAAAAAAAAACAGGAGACAGTGATCTACGCAGTTCTTCATTGAACTTAGTGATGTGCAAAAGCCAGTTTGCCAAACTTTTTTTTTTTTTTTTTTTGGATCTCTACAGAATCTATGTCTGTCTATAAAGAAAAAAGCCAAGTGAGGTCTAAAAACCCTGGAATGTATTAGCAACATCAACAGCAATGTTACCCACATGAACAGTTTCTACCAGTCTTGCTCTTGACCAGGAGAATCAAGAACTTAGAACAACAACATGGGTAAGTAATTCTCACCTTATCCATGAGTGAAATAATCTGAAGAATAAGTTGATCTTGACGTAAGTCATCACCATGCTTAAAAATTACAGGATATTTACCTCCATCTTCTGTCTTGAAGAATAACTGAGCAGGCATTAAGGCACTCTGAAAAAGGAAATTTATTCCACTAAGCACGTTCACAGCAATGTTCACATTAATATCTTTCTACAGTGGATTCCTAAGATACAAATCCTTATTTACTGCATTATTAACTATACGTGAACTAAACATGAATAAGATCATACGATACTGATATAAATTTCAGTTAGGAAAAAGCTTAGAATAATCTCATCGGTTACAAATAGCATAACAGCAAGAACCAGAAGTCTCTTAATGTTCCTCAAATTTGGCAGTAAGGAAGCAATTCTAAAATATTTCTAAAAGCAGTTACCTACTGTCTAGGTCTCAGACCATATCATTTCCAGTTACCAGAACTGTGATCTAGGTATGTTTAAAAAAAAACCAACAACTCAGGTTCTCCACTGTTTAGAGAAGAAAAACCAAACAAGAAGTACAAAGGATACATTCTTCCCCTGCATGCCACCCCATCCCTCATGCAACTGAAGAGGAAAAGACAGAAGGATTCAAGTTTTGCATGCGTGCAATTACAACTGATGTAAAAATGCTGTGCAAAAGGTCACAACAAAACAAATTGTAACTGACCAGATCAAAAAGAGACAATTACAGGATAAACATTGAAGAAATGCTAGGGGCAAGTCATCTTAATTAATTACTTTCTTAATCTATTTAGTAAAAGAAAAAAAATGCCTTTTTACATTGCTGTTTGTGAAGAACAATTTGTTTGCTCTCTCTCTGAACAAAATGGATTGAAAGGGATCAATTACCTACATGAATTTCATCTATTGCAACTGACCAAGTCACTTCCCTCAAAGCAAAAACAATTAAAAAATCAAGAATATGGTTTAATATTTTCACATGCAGTGTTTCAAAAAAAAAAGTTCCATAAATAAAAGAAAAATGATTGTTTGAATAGTCCTACAAAAGCTGCCATGTGATAACCAAGAGCACCAAAAATCAGTCATTCACCTCTGACTATCATCCCGTAGCACAGGATTATAGATTAAGTGGAAATGAGAAAGCATTCAGAATCAGGACAATCAAAACCATCTCTGACTTCAAAATAAGTTTTAAGAGCATAGAATGGAAGATGGGTCCTCTTCTACGTAAGTAATAGCTATATAAAGAAACAAGCCAAAGGTGGGGAACCAAAGGTGGCAGAAAACTATCAAAAATGTTCAACTCTTATTTTAAGTAAACAGAAGTTATTGGATTTCACAAGTGATTCCCGTGAAACTAGAAGGCATACTTACAACTTACTAGAAATCACATTTGTTGCAACAAAAGCTTGAACTTTTTTCCTCCCCTCTTTTCTTTAAAACTAGCAGAGAATGCCTCCTGGCTAGAGACCTGACTGGTAAAACACATTTTGGTCATCTTAAAACTGGGTAATAGTCAACTAGATCACTTGAAATTAAACTTATGATGAGCATGGGCTACTTACACTTCAAGTAGCATATGAAGCAAAAGAATTCAAACCTTTTAACAGCATACTGACTGTCCAATAACTATATTAAGGAATGGCTATGTAATCACAAGCAACTGATCTGGTTCAATTTAAGGAGTTATTTACACTTGGGATACATCATCTACTTGGCAGTCCACTGCAACATAATGAAATGGACCACCTTATTTCTTCCCACTCCCTAATAAACTAAGTTTCATTTTGCAGTACAATAATGTTAACATGTAGATTAAAAATCAAAACAGGTATGCTACATGTAAGATTTTGAGCATAAGTGATGATCCCTCTGGACAAAGACTAAGGTTCAGAGAAGTTCTGAACTAGGAAGCATTCAGCTACCTTGGAGACAATGTCTCCGGCTTGTGAACCACTTACTCTTAAGAAGATTTGCGCATAACATTTCACCTTTTTCAAAGTAGATTATGGTTATTTAATAAAGTATATCAGTCTTATAAAAGCTGCTGTGAATTTAGCACATTAATTTGAAATCAGCTTTAGAAAAAAGCAATGAATCACTTTAAGAGCACATTACAATTAGATTTCTCCTTGACGACATCAGCCTCTTTCAATCTTTCAACTGGTGTTTCTAAGCTTGGTGCTCATTAGATTCGTTTATATTTCAGCTATTCAGACATTATTTACCTTGAAGAGTGTGGCTTTTTCAGGGATTATCCCTTTAATTTTCACCTGAGGCTCCAGAGGAAGTGGAATAAGTTCCATATCCGCTAAATTCATCTTTTCATTATCCGCTAACAACGCCTGAAGCCTCTCATTCTAAAAGAAAAAGAATCAAAATTTTGTGTTTTATCCCCCCCCACCAAGCAAAACTATTGGGCATACATGAACAGTTAAAGTCTTAACAGCAGATAACTATTACTAATAAATCACCAGCTTCTTCAATTACTATTCCAAAGAATCAAGATTTCATTCTTTAAATGCAGTGAAATAAAAATTCTCCATATGTAATAAGAACAGAGATGTAAGAATACCTGAGGGTGGTCCTGGTGGACACCAAGTTAAACATGGGCCAACAGCAGGTTAAGGGAGGTGATCCTTCCCCTCTATTCCGCACTGATGAGGCCATGCCTAGCATATTGAGTCCAGTTCTGGGCTCCTCAGTACAAGAGAGACATGGACATATTGGAGAACGTCCAACAGAGACCCACAGAAATCATTAATAGACTGGAGAACCTCTCCTAGGAGGAAAGGCTGAGAGAGCTGGGACTTCTAAGTCCAAAGAAGAGAAGGCTCAGTGGACATTTTAATCCATGTATATGAATACTCGACTGGAGGGTGCAAAGAATACAGAGCCAGGCTCTTTCCAATGGTGCCCAGTGACGGGACAGCAGCCTGTGGTGGTTTTACCATGCTAGGCAGCTGAACACCACAACCGCCCTCTCACTCCCCCTCCTTAGAAGAGGGGAAGAAGTAAAGGAAAGAACAACTCATGGGTTGAGATAAGGATAATTTAATTGAAGGGAAAAAAATAATTAAGGAAAGATTATTATTAATTAAACAATTTAACTAAAGGGAAAAAAGGGAAAGGGGAATAGGGAGGGGGAAAGGGAAAAATAATAAAAAAAATAAAACAAGTAAAGCCTGTGTGGAAGTGCAGAGGAAAGAAATTACTCTCTACTTCCCACAAATGAGCGATGCTTGACCATGTCCTTGAAGCAGAGCCTCAATGCACGTAGCTGGTGTTCAGGAGGACAGATGTTTTCGCAATGGGAGCCCACCCCTCCCCTCTTCTTCCCTTTTCCACCTTTTATGGTGGAGTGTGACATCATATGGTATGGAATATCCCTTTGGTTGGTTTAGGTCAGCTGCCCTGGTGATGTTTCTTTCTCACTTTTTTGCCCACCCCCTAGGAGGGTTAGAGAGAGTCGTGATGCTGTGCCAGCAGTGCTCAGGAGCAGACAACACCGGTGTGATACCACTGCTGTTCTAGCTACAACTGCAGAGCACAGCACTGTATGGGCTGCTGCAGGGAAAGTTAACATCCCAGCCAGACCCACTACACAGCCCTGGGCAAGCTGCTGTAGGCAGACTTGCAGGGAGGTAGGACAGAATGACCTTCAGAAGTGCCTTCCAGCTTCAGCCATTACGTGACTCCGTGACAGATAATTCTCATATCACAACAACTTCTGCTCCCTTCTCCTATCTTCTGCAACTCGCTCACCCTCAAATCACTACTTCAATGATTTCTATACCTTACTTTAGCCAAAATACCCTGACACATTTCTGAAGGGCCTCTTCTCTTTTTCCATTTCTGAAGTTTCAGAACATTTTGTAACTTTGACCCATCTAATCCTTTCTTAGGTTTCTTTAAAATTACCTAAAATTGTTATAGGATAGACGGACATCTGTTATACGTTTGAGTAGTAAGAATTTTTAGTGAAAGGCTAACATTCGTTTCTGGGTAGAATTTGACAATGTAAGTTTTCCAGTCCTTTATTTACCTTTTTCTTACGATTCCCACTTTCACGCTGCACTGCTTTCATTACATGAACCAGGCGATCTACAAACGTCTGCTGAGCTGCCAACAATGAACGCATCACCCTGACAGACTTATCACCCTAAGTGAATTAAAAGAAACAAAATTAGTTATTTGTTCAATAATTATTTTACCTAGAAGTATTTTTTTCTTTATTCTTATATCTTTGGGCTTTTAAGTTTTAAGTGAATAAAGATCTATTTCCTCCCAATTCAAAAGATATTTTCTGTAAAGCACAGTCAGAATCATTGGAGCTGACAATCAATTATCTGACCTATCAGTTCACTTTAATTTGAATCAACAATTTTAGTTATGAACATTCATGCAGAAAAAAAATACACAACGAAAATAAGGTAATAAGCACAAGCACAAGAAATACTCTATGAAGTGTTAAGAGTCAGATTTACACAGCATCCCTAAAATGGGAATTAATATGAAGTATAAGATTCACAGTCTCACTTGATTTTAGTGCATCTACTATAAAATTATAGACTGAAATTCACAAAAGCTTTTTTGTTTTTGCTTTCTTCTCCTGTTGCTACAGCACCCTTTGCTGCTGGCATACAGAACAACACAGCTTTTGGATTCAAAAGACAGGCCTCTTGTCTAAATTTGCACTGGTAAAGAAATATTTCTAGGAAAGAAATTAGAAGTTTCTAATAAACAAATTAGAAGCGAACTAGACTGATCATACAAGGCATAGGATTTCAGAATAAGCATGTTATTAATGGGAGCAAGCAATAAGACAAAAAATTTCTTGATAGTTGTTCTTTGCTTTACCACAATCACTGAAAATTCAAACAGAAGTAGAAGCTTTCTAGATTTCAATACATGATAATGACAAGCTGTCCTCTTTCTAGACACTTGTGTCTTTTTAAAAGAAAAGAATCACCTATTTTCTTACACAGAAGCATTACCTTTAGCAAAGCCTGACTAAATCTTCTCATCACATTTAAGTACATTTCATGAGTCTTTGGGTCCCTCTGCTGAGTGTCTTGGTCTTCACATTCCACTATTACATACCTGCAGCACAGAAACAATTCAAGTTATACTGTATTCTGGCACTGCACAATTTGAGTGAAATACTGCAGTCCTGTATTTTTAGCTCCAGGTGCACAGTAAAGTTGTTAAAAATAAAGTTGTTCTTTGACTGATACTAGCTGACCTCTTCAAAATTGCATAGTAATAAATTCCCATTTGGATAGGGCAGCCTATAAAAGTTTGAGGTGCTTCACTTGAAGCAGTCAATCATCACTCAGACAGGACATAAGTCCAAATCACAAGAACACTTCAAACGGGAAAAGCGGGTAGTCCACTACACTACTACCCTCTACAGCACAGAGATAAAATAGTTGCTGCAAACTTGCTATTCAAGTACGCCTCAAAAAAAATCCTATTCTACTTGTTCCTTATTTTACAATTAGCAACAGTGGAAGAAACCGTATTGATCCTGAAGTAGCTCTGCAAAGGCTTTTCAAATCAGGTTTTCATTTCTAGAATTTTCCAGACAGTTACACTGACAATTTATTTTGATGTGCTAATTAGCAGTTTGGAAACACTTTTGTGCTTATTTCTATTCACAGAACTGACAAACAAAAAGCAGCTGTGCAGAGGTCTTCCTTCTGTTTACTATATTTCATAGCTTTACCCAGGCAAAACAATCTCACTTAAAAAAAAAAAAAGGTAGAGATTAGCAACTGTTTTCAAACACTGCATTTGGATTCAAAAGTGGCTCTACATATTCAATAAGCATGCTCACACTTCACACTAATAACTATTTTTTCCTTTTTCTGGACTTGCAACTTCTTTGCAGCTGAATGATTATAGGACAAGATTAGAGGTCTTGATTGCAGCTGAAAAAGTGACGTTTCTTCTCCTTTACAGGTGACTTTTCACATGGATAGAAGACTTTCTGTAAACAACTAGTAATGTCATATTTGGAGCCTTCTATAACTTCAGCTAGTGCTAAAGAATGCTGACTGCAGATGAGAATCAAATGAACACCACATAGATTGACTTGGTGGTGGTGGCTGTTACATTTTAGTTTTACACTGATTTCAAATCAGCTTTATATGGTAAGAGATAAATGCCAAAACACCCTGGGTTTCTATTTTAGCTGATAATCCAGAAAATTGCTATCATAAAAGGGAGAAGTAAGGAAATCACTTGTAAATAGTTTAAGTTAAAAACAACTCCCTTGTTCTATAACTCAAACCTCCTTCCTCCTGAAAAGAACAGGCAAAGTAGGAAAGGCACATCCATCTGAAAGTAAATAGCTACAGACCAGCACACCCCTGGACTGTTTGGAAAGTTACAGACAGATATCCCGGAAAAATTTCACTGCAGCTTTAGTCTACTTCTGACTAAATAATTTATTTAAATTTTGGATGTAAAAAAAAAAATCTGAATTTTCTTTTTCACATTGATGTAAGAAATCTACTAGAAGTGATTCAAAATTAACTTTGCTTGTGTCAAATTTGACTAATTTTATTTACAAATGTGCATTATATACATTAAGGTACATGTAAAGTATTTTATGCATATTATCTCAAGAAAATCTATAACCAGAAACTACTTCCAAATCTTTGCTGATACTTTTTTCTACACACTGTTACCTTACTAAAGTGACAAAGTTAGATTGCTGCAATATTAGCAAAAAAACCAAACACATTTAAAAAAAATCTGTGCACTAAAACGTCAGGGAAAAAAGGGTGTCATTAATTGAAACATGCCTTTTTCATTTGCTAAAAATTTGGGCAGTTTCTCTAAACCACCTTAGAACAAGGAGGAAGAAATACTCCACACATAGGTAAATGTCTCATACATCCAGATGGGGGAGAAGTAAAAAGCAGTAGCAGTGACTTCTGCAGGCACTGTTAAAGTATAAGAATAGGAGAACTTTACAACGACAAGTGAATGAGCAGGGAGGTTTGATTTTCAAGGGACATTGTACTTTTCCATTGATTATTCTGGTGCACCCTGTGTCTGGATAGATGAAACAAGCAATTGATCAGCAGCCACAAGGATTTATGGCTATGTCAGCTCAAACAGTGGCTACAACATTTGTATTTTGTCACTGAGATTAAGATGTCTGCAAAGAAAACAATGAATGAATTGACTCTTCTGTGGTGGTGGATTTTTATTTTTATTTTTGTTTATTGTTTGTTCCTGCAGTTGGAAGACAAAAACTGTGGAGTCCTGGAAACTTTTAAATATTCTGTAGATTCTGACAAGTTGCTGAAATTTAAGTGCAGAGTTTAGCTCATTTTTATTATGTTGATATAATCCACCGACATTTATTTTCATGAAGAAAGTTTAATTAGGTCAAACATTTGGCTTCTACACACTCCAATTCAGCCTGCAATTATTTTAACCATTTACATTTATTAACATCTTTATTCTGAAGTCAAACATCATATTTGCCACTACAAAAGTACAGTTCCCTTGCATAAATGTGTAAGTAATGCATTTGAATTATCTTTCATTTAAATTACTGAATTACACATCTCAAATTTCCGAAAAAGCAAAAGATTTTAAGAAATTTACAGACTGGGTCATTCTCAAGATAGGTTCTTAAATTTAAGCAGGAACAGTTTTAAGTTTATACCACCTAAAACACCCAATTCACCTAATAAGCATATACTAATGCATATGAATATTTTAAATTATTAGATGAATCTAAAAGGATACATATAATAATTATTTGATTTAAATCATTTTTAACCATGTGAAAGGTACCGAAGCTGTCCGTTATAAAATACATGTGCATATACAAGTATATGCTCGTGTGTGTTTATATGCATATACACATCGACACTTTCAGGGAGTACATTTCATGGAGTACAGCTCTAGTCACCTCAGTTTTCTTTAAGTGAGATCGTATCTGCAAATGCTTATTTCATTAAGTACAGAAGGCATGCAGACGACTAGTTAAGAATTAAATGCCTAAAAATTGCTTAAGTGAGACAACATTTTACCTCTTCACCATCTACATAAACTATTCATAACTAAAGTTCCCCCTAAAGAAAGCATACATCTGCAATGACTGTGCTTACAACACAACCACAAATTTAATCTAAAAAAACAATTAGATTAGCACAATCTAATTAACAACTTTATGAATGTTTATAAAGTATGCTCTTGACATATTTAAGTAACTTTAATATTCTTGTCAACACTGCCAAAAGTATAAACACAAAGCAAACAAAAGCAGTGCAGAAGATGAACTTGATTTCCTACTCAATACCAGAAACAAAGTGAATGACAACTTAAAAACTATACGGTTAGCTTGGGGGACTCCCCCCCCCCCCCCAAACACTGTACTTAATGCCTTACAGATCACCTTACTTTGTCTAACAGAGAAACACTTTTTCTATGCTTTAAAAATCAGTGTCCTCTTTTTAGTGATTATTCTGTTCAGCTGCGTATTGTAAATATACTACTTCATCCTGACTGAAATTAAGATTCTCAAGTTATCTATTGCTGTGCATCCTTCTGGGTATTATAGCTTTGATTTCAATTACACATTGATACAGTATGAATAAATAGTTTCTAACATACCAGTATAAGTAGTTCGCCAACGTGGAATTTTTGCATGCTCGTGATATCAAGAAAGTGCAAAGGTCTTGCTGAGAGAGATTTAAGAAAAGCAAAATTACATTATAAAGTAAGTCTGACACATCATAGAGATGACGGTAAGGAAAAAACACAAATGCATGAAGGTTTGAGAGATGTTCCTTTGTAAAGGCTGAATCCAATCCAACCTAGGACTGAATTCATATTTTTAATTTTATTTCAAACATTTCCAGCAGCAACACTAAGTAAAAAAGTCTATCATGGTAGCATATTTACCAACATATCACAAGTACATGATGTTTTCCAACTATAAACCTTCAATGTTAGCTTTCTATTTACAATACCTTACTTTTCTCCTATGCAATTATCCAAGTGTGCGAATCTACCCTGAAAGGGATTTGCTACCTGTTTCACATCCAGAAGAGCTGAAACCCATTAAGATGTTTTACATCTTAACATAAAGAATGAATTTGTAGAGTATACACAGCATTTAGCTGCTTTTCCAAGGTGTAGCAGTCCAACAAAAAAAAAATGAACATCTTTACCTGTATGCTCCCTTTGAGGTTTAATTTCCATGCAGTCCTGAGACCCAAACAGGAAGATTTACAAAGACAATGGATCTTTTGTTTAAAGACCAATTAACTGTACACCAGATTAAAAACAGACTCCCCCAAATTGTCTTTACCTTGCAATTTTCCTTCCTGCAATTTCTACTAAAAGCAGAAGAGTAAAATCCTTGGCAGATATAAATCACAGCGTCTTTAAGGTCTATAATGATGGCACAAATGCCGAAGAATCTGGGCACAGGAAGAACACATTGCAGGCATTAAAAAATACTTGGATAACTGTTTTCTGTTTAAAAAAGGAAGGCTTTAAAACACCTCCAATACACATAGTTGTCAGTATCTAACCAGCACGTGATCACCTTTGCAGTAATTTTCTACTTTAAAAGACAGTTTGTTATTATGAAAAAATCAATGCCTAGTCCCCCAGTTTTGGGTAATGTGACCAAGAAGATAAATAGACAGCCTGTAAGAAAAATTCAGATAACCTATTGCTATTTTTTAAGCATTTAATTAACATGCTTGTTCTTAGAGCACTTCAAGTATTCAGCAAAATACAGTAGAAAAATGCAAGTATGCACAAAAATGTAAAAATAGCATTAAGTCACTGAAGTCTCAAATATCACAAATGCAAGGTAAAACATTCAACTTACATCAAGGTTCTCATTGTCTGCAGGCTCCTTTGTTTTAGAGGTAAGAGGTGGCGAGGAAACAGATGGAATAGGAGTCATGATCTGGGAACTACATAAAGAAAAGCATGTAACTGGCATGATTCAAAGTTCTTGCTTGGGGGACAGGGCGCATGCAAGAAAACAGCAATGCATTTCACTTCCACAGCATGATAAACTCAGAAAACTGTAAGGTAATTATCTTTAAAAAACACTCTCAACCCTTCCCTCTCAATTCTGTTTTGGAACAAATTGCATGAACAGCAGCTTTGATCGCTGTGTCTGATTAGTTACACAGCTTATGGTTGTAAAGAACATTGGGTTACATCAATCTTAGTATTTTGTTTCAGCTTCCATGAAAAATAAACAAACATTCATGGGAATTTAGCAAATCCACATTTTCAGTATAAGTTTTTGTTTTAAAAATACACTTTCAATTAAATTACCAACACACAACACCTGCAAGCACTCAGATCTGGAATGCAATCACACATACCAGACTAGACACATCCAATGCTTGTTAGGTAAAATTATGACACAGTAAATTTACCTAAAAGGAAGTAATCAAACAGATCTATTGATGTCAGAGCGTCATTGCAGCATGCATCCCAGGACACCTAATCTATAGCTTAGTGGTAAGATCAGTGGAAATCTTGTAACATAAAGAGTACATATGAGTGGCACAAGTGATTAGACACTGAAGCTTAATACTAGAAATTTGGAAACCTGTTATACATATTCACATGAAGCTCAGAAGGAGACTTCTGTTAACCAAATTTGTCTGCACCTTAATCCGGTATTAATCAGGTATTTCAGCATTTGTTTGGGATTCCAAGTAATAGAAAGTATGCCGCCAGCAGCTACTTTATATTCACAGGATTATCCCTACATGTTCTTTTGAAGGAGCAGGAAGAAATTTATTTCCATTTCAGACTGATCAGATGTTTAGATTGATATTCTTTGATGAAATTCAGAAGTGGAGTCATGAAACTACTTCATGGAAAGCAACCTACCTTCTGTAAGGACAGAAGTAAGCAATGTCATTGCTCCTCCTGAAGTTACCTTTCTTCTGCACAAAAAGGCCAAAGGCCACAACTTCTAGATTGAGCATGTTAGTTCTGTAAACTATCTCAAGTCAGTAAATACATTCTGTGAAAGTTTAGGATTTTTTGTTTGTTATTTTAATTTAAATGTCACCACTTCAGATTATAGAAGAACATTGAATATGCAACAGTCCCTAAAAAGGGGAAAGAATTTGAGGACTTGTTACATATTTCTGTTTTTCTACTAGAAATCTTAGCTTCTTACCTGTCTATTTCTGTACCATTAGCTCCAGATGTTGTCATGCTTTCTGACACTGAACCTTGACTATCCCTCTTGCTAGGTTCCAGTCCATTCTTTATGTCATCAAAGTTTTCATATTTCAATGCCTGGACTAGTTGTAGCAGATACATCAGCAAATCCTCACAGAGGGGAAAAAAGGAAAATTAATCAAGAGGATCAAAGCCGCACAGTTTCTTAATCTCATGAAAACTTGGTCGGAATTTATTGACTATAAGGAACCAGAAGAGAGTCTCATCAGAAACAAATACACAACAGAAAAAAACTGATCTAGGATAGAGTTTGACTCCCAAAAGACAGCAAGTTACCACATCACTAATTCACTCAAATTTTAATAAGTGCTAATTAAGGATTTTAGTGAAAATACACCTTTAAAATACGCCTTTATGCTACCCTACTGGCTTCCAGCATCCACACAATAAACTTTCTGGTTTGGGGCTTCTGAGAATGAAACTTGAGCACAAAATGTGGACCATGGTACCAGGAATTCACTTTTCCTCCTCTCTTCTGTACAGTATTTATTTTTATCCTTAGTAATGAATCAATGCATCTGATCTACTTAAGACTGAAGAATAGAATTTTAATCACTTGCTGCTTATAATGAATTAATTTCCTCTACTATTCAACTTGCTCAGCTGGCTTTAAATGTTTTGTAAAAGGTACTCTTTACAGACAAAGCAGTATGACCTTGGCTATTGAAGAGGGCTTGCTAAAATTAGAGAAATTTATGCTCCCTATTTTAATCTCAATTGATTACCAAGGATTCAAGAGCTATGGCAATACATTCACAGTTTTGTGTTTTGTTTTTTTTTCCACTCAGATGTTGAAGATTAGCAACTATTAAGTGGGCTCTACTCACAAATCACACCTCATCACATTCTAATCAGTATACAATTAGAAATACCTTATTTCCACATATGTTTTTCTACTCATTTTCTTCAGAAAGTTTATGATGATATTCTGCTTCAATCTACCAGGCAGTTTTGTTTGGAAATCTTGTATTAGACTATTCAAGTTTAGCATAGTTAACAGGTTAACATAGAAAATTTATCACTGCTTTGTGGGGAGAACATAGGGTTGTTTCAACTTGACAAAAAAGAGCTGTCACTGACCATTCAAGCTAAGACAATTATCAATGAGTATTCAATAATAGCAATTAATGTTTTAAACTTCCCTCCATAAAAAGGTTTTAGTAAAGAGTATCACGGTGAATTTTTGTTTTAAACTTATCTATTGCTGTTATCACTTAAATGTAGCAAACACCTGAAGTACTTGGTAAGACTAAAAATCCTCTGTGCTCCAAGCCCTGAGATCAGTTAACTTCCACATGTACTCATGGAACAGCGAATACCTCATCATCAGCCTGCTGAAGCCTAGCAACAGCGTATCGTCGAACTGTTGGATTAGTGAAGTGAGATGACAGGAGTTCTAGAGAGTCTTCCACGTCCATCGGCTTCCATTTGCCCAGTAGCTCCAGTGCTTGCTTTGCCTCTTGAGGTAGGTCCCAATTGACACACTTCAAAAATTTTGTCAAGGCCTAAAATGAAAGATTGGATAATTTGACAACTGAAACCTGGGACAAACAAATCTATTTCAGAAATGAAAAGTTAAGGCAGAACCAGATTGAAACTACCTTTATATAAGCACAGACCTGTGGAGCTTTACTGACATAAGTGACAATACAATTTGAAGTATTTTAATACGTCTTTTGAAACTGTGAGTGATCTTTAAGCTAAATGTAAAGTCAGTGATTACTGCTCAAACACCATTGCAACTACACAACAGTATTTACTGCTGGGTGATTACTTAATATACTTTGATATACTTTGGGCTTTTGGTGTTCTGCTACGTATTTTGGTAACACTAACCCTTGTCTAAAAGGGATATACAACTACTTTTGAAGCATTTTAGTTTGCTTCAGAAGAATTGGCACCACTAGTATATTAAGCCGTCACTCAGGCTTTGCAGAAAGACTGCTGCAATAATAGTTATTAGGATTTGAAAAGGAAAACTATGGTCTTTAATTTTTAAATCAGTACAACTATAGAAAAAGTTAAAATAATATTGAATAGCTAAGACAGAAACTCTGTATCTGCATGGACAAAACACTGTAAAAATCAGTGCCAGATGAAATGCTTCTTGCATTAGTAAATCTTCTCAAATAATTCAACTTACCTTCTCCTGATTAGTAAGGTAATATCTGAATTTCCAAACTAGATCCTGTTCCTCATATGTCAGCTGCTTTGTTGGTGGATAACTCACTATGATCTATTAGACACACAGTCAGAAAGTGAGTTTAAAATATACAAGCAGGCATAATCACTGAGTTAAGAGACTATACTCTGACAGAACACTGATGAGACAAATACAGCTAGAAAAAAGCTTTCCAACAACACAAATTTCTCATGCCATTGTGGTGATGCTCCTCAGTTATGTTGAATGAACTGGCAGTGTAGGCAAACATAAGCAGTTATTTTTAAGACTACCATCGACACCAACATATAGGTACAATATGTGTTCTTATCCAAACAAAACTGTGGCAATAGTTAAAAAAAGTACATTCTGCTCATTCCTGAGTTGGACCCATATAACTGTGTAAGAAACAACTTTTCTTTATTAATGATTTTATTTAAAGTGAGGTGAAACATTTCCCTGAAGTTGTCACTACATATTATACCAAGTTACCTAGTAACTTCAAATTTAGTCATCAGATGAGTGACTTACATTAAGCTGATCTCGTGTAGCTGCATTAGGCTTCAGATCATGATCAGAAGGTCCACTTCTTAAACTTCGAGCAAGCTTGTGATGTTTACTTTCTACTAAGTTCTCCTAAATGCAGAGGGTAAGTCAATATTTATAAATATTTAAACTCGAGAGAAAGTTACTACTGAAGTGAAAAATCCTAGCAAAAACTCACCAGTATCTTAAATAATGCATGACAATTAAAATTCACATCTACAACTACAGCATCTTCTGGATTGTTTATTTTTCGTCATTGCTGTTTAACAAGATAATCCTTCAACAATATGCTCTTTTACTCATTAAAAGTAAGGGTTGTTGGGGTTTTAGTTTATTTAACTTCACTTGACTTACAAGCCCTATGTTGCCTTTTGGTGAATTGCTGCAGAATGCAAGTGTTCCAGTCAACGCATCTGTGATTTAGGCAGCACTCAAACGTGCTAGCTGCTTTGAAAACATTTTTAGGATGTTCGCAGTATAAAGCTTTGTATGCAAGAAAAACATTCTCAAAAAGTTTTCCCACTGTTAATAACATGTTAGCAACAGTAGGAGCCACAATAGGAGCCACAGTGTCAACAAGATTTCAGCAGCCAAGGCAGTTTTCAGCATTGTCAGACTTGCTCTTGCAGTGTTAGATTAAACAGTGCTCAAACAGTGTTGCCAGTAGAAGCCCACTTACATTAAGGTTCCCAAAGCTGCCAATACCAGTCCCACTGAATTGGCATCCACAATAATGGAAATCTTTTCTAGAACTGTATTTAGGCACTGTCTACATGAAAGACAACATACAAGAGAGTGTAGGAAGAAAATATTTTAACAGATGAAGTGACCAAGAGTTACTGCACTTTCTTCTATACTTGATTTCTCTCTTCTTCAGCTCCTTCTTACCTTATATTCCCACCCTCTCCCCTCTTTTACCAACAATCCCCCTATTTTGCTTTTCTACACTTCAGAAGCAAGCACATGAGGTATGGAAAGGAAGAGAAGCATCATTAGCATTAAATCACTTCTGGTATTTTAAATCTACCAGAAGCAGGAATAAAAAAAAGTTACAACAACATATTTTTCAACTGGTCAAATACATCTTTCCAGTGGAATTTTGAACTACTGCAAATAGTGATATGACAAACTTAACTCCAATTCTGTAAACTTCTTAACAAAGTACTGTTACACACATTGCTTTACATGGAAGCTTTACACACACTGCTTACCATAGACATTTGCGGATCTGGAATCTTAACAATTTCAGAACTTGTTAAAATTGGAGATGACTCATCACCGTCCTGAATGACAGAAAGTTAAAAGCATATTAAATATTTCCAATTCTAAAAATAAAATAGCATGCCATATTAAAGCATTATATAACATACTGAAGTAAAAAACGATGCAGCTACACCTTGCAGACTTTCGTGGGTATAAAGGGGAAAAAAAAACGATTTTTTCGTTAGTTTTCACTAGATGATAAATAAGGTCACAATAGAGATCGAAGTTCATCTGAGGAGATGCATCTTGGCAACTCACTACCATGGAAGCAAACAAGTGAGTGGAAAAAATTGCTGTTATCATTACTCATGTCCTCTGGAAACGCAAAGAAAAACTAAATCGGGATCCGTACTTGCACTAAAAACAAACAGTTTCCTAGAAACAGCAGCAACATGGCAGAAAATATTTCAAAACAGTTCAACAATAAAGGTCCTTTGAAACAGCCAAATTTAGGAAGATTTGTGCCCATCTATTGCAGGTTCCACATGCAGTGTGATATGGTCTTTTCTGGAAGTTCATGCTGTGCTTGCTACTCTGGAGCCATAAGGCAGATGCCTGATGGTTTTTCCTTATAAAAGACTAAGGTGTTGCTGGTTTCACTGGAAAAAGCAAAATATTTCTTGTTTGACCCTGGCAGAAAGAAATAATAAAGTCTGCCACCACAAGACAAGATCCAGCAATACTGTTTCCCTTCTTTTCAGTCACGTCCAGAAGACTGGTTTTGTTTTATTTTAGAAATGCAACCAAGCATTAATTGACAATATTCTACAGAATATTTAAAAGACAATATAAAAACAGTAAAACAGAAAAGTCACTAAAAAAACCACCAAGCCACTCGCATAATACATGCTATACTATATTTAAATAAGTTTGTTCTCATTTATTTTGGAGTAACTTTCAGGCATGAATCCTAATGAAAAGATTTGATACCAGCATGGTCAAACAGGACAGAAGTAATGGCAAAAATTCTAAAGGCTGAATTGAACATGTAGTCCAATTTTCAAATGTGAGCAGGAACTAAAGATGCAAATAAGGTGCCGACTGGAATTATTATCTCAATCACAATATATATTTTACCTTCAAAAACTAAGCCCTGAGGGTTTAATCAAAAAGACTATCGCTAACACTGAATCTTCCCACTGACTTCAGCAAGCTTAATTTACTTTTCATCTTCAATGCCTTGCCTCTCCACAGTTTCCATAGGATGCATGGGGAGGGGAAAGAATTACTAGATCTCATAGAAGTATGCAGCCTTAGCTAAAAAAAAACAAGACTAAAAGTTAATGGCCAAAAGATGTTCCATGTAGTCTACTCAAATCACAAATAGAATAGCTTCTTATATTTTGATTTATATATATGTATTTATGTGTGTGTATATATATACTTTATATACACACACATTATATATATATGTTTTGTTGTGTGTTTTTTTTAAATAAATGTACACACATTAAACATACAAAAGTATCAAACCTTCATTTCACAGGAATCTATCCTAGTTTTATTTCATTTTAGAGTATAATACACATTACAAAGGTAAAAGCTAAGCACTTCAGTGAGATAGGTTCAGCAGCTTCATTACAAGGGAAACAGACATTTCCACTCAAATCAATTTTTTTTTTTTTTTTAAATATAACTCTTCTGTCAGTAATGCTTTGAGGTAATTTGCTTCAGTTTGCTTCTGCCCCCCCCCCCCCCTTTTTTTTCCCTTCTTCAGTCCCATATGTCTCTTGGGATGCTTTTGCTTTTATATTTTTCAGAGGTAACTTTCAAAGAATTTAGGAACTTGTATCAAGGAGGAAAAGGAAATAATTATCAACATCAAGAAACAGGAATTAATGCTGTCTTCACCATTTCAGGAGAAGAGTATTTTGTTAATCTATGTATATTCTGCATTGCTGACTACAGTAAAAGATTTCTTAATATTAAAAAAGCATGTTCAAGAAGACAACGCCGCATTTATTAGTGTCTGATGTCTTTCTGAAGTACAACGCTATGGTCAAAATAATGGCAACAACTACACATCTATCCATCTTAGTTAAATGTTTTATATATATATATACACACACGCTCTGTGGCTGATGACGGTCCCAGAATGAGCAGTATTGCTATTCCCATCAGTCCTCAAAAATGCATGCAAATGCACACTGAAGAGGACACTTAACCTAACTGCATAGAAATATCAATTCTGAAGTAGTTCTATTATAGCAAAAATACTACCGCACTGATATAAACAGTAGACTGAATAAAGTAGGAGATACACACATCAGCGATCACACTATACTAAAACTTCTGTCACCTCACTGCAAACATGCTTTCAAATCATGTTATATTAATATTATTCAAAACTAATGAAATATTAAGGAATAATATTTTGGCAGGAAAAACCCTCCAAGAAATAAATTTAGTGACAAAGGATGACAGACCAAGTTCCATCAAATAATTAGTTATCTTCCTAATCAAAACTGTAATAAGGCCGCAATGTGATGTGGCCTTTAAAAGCAATGGAGGATTACAAATGTCCCAGAGACAAACAATGCTTCCCCTCAGTTTGGGCCCTTCCCACAACAGCTCTGTAGGAAAAACTTGACACAGCAGTGGAGTCACTAGCAACTAATAGATGTTCAAAACCCATACTGAGGCATTTTTAACATCCATACCCCATGTAGAGTCTCTAGGGATAGGGAGTAACAATACCCATACTATATCTTTCCCTCAGTAAATACACTCAGATAAAGTAGGCAGCTGAAAGAAGGAAAAATTCTGACAAAGCTTTTAGACTTGTAAAAATGGAGCACCACAATCAAAAGCCTATGACAGAGAGTACCAATTCAGAGTTTATTAGGATGAAAATGACCAAGTGCCTGAAACTTGCTTAAACAAGCAAACAAACAAATTTAAAAAGACACCAAGCTTTCCAATGACTAGTGTCAAAATGTTTATAGTGCCCTCTAAATGCAAGACTAGTATTAAAAAAATAATGATTTGCAAGCTCATTGGTAATGCATCTCTGTAAGCTATTGAAAAAAATAATGTTTTCTTTATCCACCTTTGCTCAAATGCAGTTTTTTAATGCTGAAGAGCCAAGCTAGAAAGTTCTAGCTATTCATCTCAAGTACTAGGAAAATTTTGTTTCCTTTGTTTCCTAGCATTTCATTACATTTTAGAAAACAAAGTCACAAGCTTCAACCAAAACTTGCTATGAAGCCAAGTTTTGCCAAAGCACTTATGTCAAATTGCTGTCAGCAGTTACAAACATGTTAAAAACTGACTGTGAAATCCTCAAAGAAGGCCAATGTGAATAGTTTGCCTGTGAAGGAAGTCAGCTGTTTTACTCACCTTCTAATTAGATCAGTGCATAGTTCTAATTCTGTGTCATACCTGAATAACATCACACGGATCACCATGACCCCGACCATACAAACTTATTAAACCACACCAAGGACCGAGGGTCAAATTTAAATTTGCATTTTGAGTTTGGTCAGGTGCATGCTTTTGAAATATCTCTCCTGATTATCCCCATGTAATAAGAATTGGTTTACAACATTGAAGTTTTAAATATACCCTCCAAATGTTAAGAGTCATTCAGCTCAGGGGACTTGAGTAAAACTAGACCCAAGTAAAAGAATCCAATGCAGACATTAGGCCTTCAGCAACGATTTCCTCATGGAAAATCTGCTTCTCTTTGCTGCATTACTTGTTAACATTGCCAGAGCTGGACATGACTTGTTGTTTTGCAAATGGGAAACAAAAACAATGACAATACTGAAAAGCATTAACTTGCTTTAAATTAATCTTAAGAATTTTAGAAGTATTTCAATACATTAAGGTCAGTGTAGAACTTTATAAAAACATTATAAACTATTTAAAGTCAACAAAATTTGCAGCTTTCTAAACCCACAAAGTTCTTTCCTGAAAATTAGCTTCACGGTATAAATAAATAAGGAAGTTCTATTTATCTTATTCTTTACTACTTTCTTCCAAGACATGAAAGAGGTTCTCTGGGAACGTGACACTTTTAAAGCCAAATGCAGCAGTGCCATCAATTTATTCAAAGGTTTCATTTGGAACCTTCGCAAGAATACATATTAATGAAAAATCCTGGTGTTATTTGCACTTGGAAAATCACAGGGAACTTTTGCCTAAATGAATCAGAAATGACGCTCTTGTCACTATAAGGCTCCTATCCTTCACATCACGAATGTTGTATTAAAATTAACAGAGAACATGGAAAGAGCCACTGCCACTTTACGTCATTATAATTGAAGGCCAAGTCAAGCAGTAGATGATAGAATTTGAGATTCTTTAACAGGCTATTTCTTTGTAAACACTTGAAAACAAATTTATCACCCAACTGTGACATGTAATCTTCACTTTACCTATCGGTCACAGACAGGTGACAACAGAACCTAGTTTCAATATCCTGGGTATGTATACTGTACACTGTAATTGAAAGCATGAAAATACTGAGAAGACAGGCACTAATTTATGTAGTTTCCTACTGCTGCCAGAAAAGGGTCAAGAACTTGCTGAAAAGCTACTTCATAACAACAAACCCCTATAACTAACTGCAGCTTGAGTTTTAATACGTACTATTACACATTCAATTACTTTATCATCACAAGAGCAGACAATTTATAGCTATTTTGTTCCATGCATTTTTAATATGCCTCAGTAAAATCTGTCAAGAAATAGATGCATGTTTCCAGTCTGAGTCTTCTTTCCCTCACTTTTTATATCTTTAAGACTATAATGACGACTGGAAAAAATTGTGTGTGCAAATCAGGTATAACTTATCTATAATGGTAGGTTTCTGGAGGCTGAGGGAAGAAACCACTTTTAGGAATATTACATACAACTATACAAAGTGTCAAGACAATACAAAGCTGCACGTTAGCCATGCTCATTAGTTTGCACCTGTGACACATACAACACATTCTAATTTAAGCTTTCATCCTACTCCAGAGTAAACTTGTTAACAAGTTTTAGTAAGATATTTCAATGTTTTGACCATGTTCCATTATGCTCTCAAAAAAAAAATACTTCCTTGATTCCCAAAGAAGTAAAGAACTATTTGGTTTTGAAGAGGAATTTGACACATACTAAGTTGCCTTGTGCTTTGTAACATAATGGAATTTTGTCACAGTAAGATCCTCTAAAACAGACGGTTCTAAGAGAAATCTACAGAAACACTAACAAACAAGGCATTCTAAAGGCAAAAAAAAAAAAGAATTGGGAAGGTGGGTCCCATTTTCAAATACAGTCTGCCAGAACAAATGCTAAACACTTGGACTCTCAGGCAGTAAGCTGGTAAACTGAGCAGGTTTTTAACCTAGACACCTGCCTACAGCACAGAGTATCAACATTTTATCTTTTTAAACTCCTCAGGATGTTCTTAGATTTTAAATGAGCTCTGCTCATTTAAAACGTCAGCCTTAAATTCTTCTGTAGTGCTTAATGCCATAACAAAGCACCTAATACACTCCCTCTGGTCAATAAGCGCTCATTCACAAGTGACTCGTTCAAATAGGACAAATACTTCAGAACTTCGAGACATAACCAGAGACTGTAGTATTTGATGCATAAGCATATTCAGTTTCCTCACCAGAGGTGCATAGAGGAAAGGACAAATAACTTCTGCCTTAAGACATCAGCTCTGTCATCAAAAACGGAATTGTGAAGACTCAAGTCTAACTGCTGGCTCTGTGACAAGAAACACAACAGTGGGACAAGATGCTAGAAGCCATTTTTAGAAGGCACCTCTCTACTTGGAACCCAGAACACCTTAGAACATAGAAGACACATAAAACATAGCTCTGCAATGGAGTACTCATCCCCAAACCCAGCAGTGTTCCCTCTTATCTGATTAATGTCTCAAGTACATTCTGAGCCTCTTGCTGTCCGTGGTCCTACAGACGGACTGATCTTTCCTGCATACCATCTTCAGAGTTACACCAACCCACTGCTTGGTCATCACAGATCTGCTTTAGTGTGCAGGAGAATTTGCTAAGAGCCAAGTAGAACCACTGTCGCCTCCAGAAGCACTACAGAGACAGCCACTACTACATGGGACAGAACATAGCATCCACCTGCTATATCATGCCTGCATCTGTTGATCAGATGATCTGTCATCATCTGTTCTATATCATGTCTGCAAGACTGAACTTTTACAAGGGCTTGCAAAATTTCTTAATCAGCTGCTCATTTCTGGTATGACAACAGGAAAAGCTAATTATTTAAATAACTACATTTAACTAATTTTTAAAACTAACTTCCAACAGAATAGAACTTAGGCAGATTCTGATTTGTTTTCTTGGGTGGTTTTTTTTGGTGGAATATTGGTTTTTTGCAATTTATTGCTGTATTTCTCACTGCCTTCTAGTACCTTACCTAGATCACAGTCCTACTTTTCAGACCAACCGGTAATGTTGCCACAAAAATAATTCTAACCTATCTTCCATTGTATTAATATTTTCTATATTGAATCACATTTCTTTTTTAAATTCTCAGAATAGATGCTACTTAAAGTTCATGTCTCCAAGCTTAACAGGACTCCAGTCTATCATCTTCTACTTTCTCTTTTCCATACAGCTGCATTATTCAGTAGTTTTCTGAATTCTTATTAATAGAAACATACTGAAAACTTTAAAAGGTAATTTCTGTCGAGTTTTCTTTTTTTTTGAAACCAAGTGATACAGATGCTGTCTTCTCTATTTCAGTGGATCTTTCTACAACGCACAGGTCCATAGAAGCATTGATAATGCCTGCCAAAGCCACAATACTGCCTGTAAAGCTCACTGTTAGTCCTTTGTTTCAATAAATTTAAACTCACAATACTGATGTCACTCCTTAAATGTCTCACTACAACTTTACGTCTTGATCTTTTCAGTTTCAAAATCTAGTTTTAAAAAACTGTATTTTTCTGGATACTTCAGAATAACAAAATTTAAAAGTTGCTCAAGAAGCTTGAGTTGTGGTGTTTTAACAATTAAATTTTGCATGCATACATACAAATTGGCAAGCCCTATTACAGACACTGAAAAATAACAGCAGGATATCCCTTTTAGTAGCGATTTCTACATACACACTTTCTGTGCAAGAATATTAAAATAGTTACCAGCTTCAGATACTGCTTTGGAGATCTGTTTCCTGTAAACAGGAGGAAAAGATGGAAGACACTCCGATCAAGAGTCTTTTCTTAAATTAACTTTCATAACATTTTCAGCATCGAAGTATAAGCTTTTAGTTGTTGACTTTAGAGAACGTTCACAAGCTGAGCACCTGTGCAAAGTTTTAAAGTTTTTTTGTATTTTGTAAAATTACCAATCAATACAGGTACACTTCTTGATGAGACAATTTTACATACAGCTACTCTGAAAGTATCACTGGGTGACTGGAAGAACAATAAATCAAAAAAGTTTTTAATCACTCACTTAAAAATTCTATAATCTTGAACTGTTACATGAATGAATGACTTCTGTAATTTCATTGCATCCATACCATTTGATTTATATGTACATAAACAGCTGCCACTGTCAGCTGCCTGCTACTATCCTGCAGCAGAATATTTCACCTCAGCAGAAAAAAAATATCCATTTCAGATGCACACACTGCTTTTTAAAGAAGATAATAAAGTCTGCAAGGCACATACCTTTTCGTAGTAAACTATTCCATATTCTTTATCATCACACTTGACACAACGGAATTCAATCATCAGGTACATAAAATTAGAACTTCGTTTTTCCCTCTGAGAAGAGAACCACCAGATGTGTATCACATACTAAAGAGCATCAATCTTTAGCATTCACAGTACAGCAATCTGTACACAGTACAGCACTTCCTTTGTGCTGTAACTGATTAATTAGATTATCAGTCGTTGAAGCAATTATTCAGTTAATCATTTCATAGCACTACTTGAGACCTTTTTCCTGACATTCTTCCTTAACTTACATTCCCAACTCACAATAAACATCCACATGTAACAAAATCATATTGTTTTCATCAGTAGCTTGCAATTATGGATTTAAAAGTCTACAAAGAAGCAATGAAGAGTAACCAGCTGACTTTTCTTTTAAATGATTACATGTAATTATGCACATCAGTCAAAACCCAGAAGACATGAAAAATCACTGCTTTAGATGAAACAATGAAAGAGACAAATTAAGCTTGGACCAAAATTAGACTTGCAGCTTTTACACTTTTAGAGGAAGATTTGCTCGTGCACATGTTTTTTAAATGATTTATTAGTAAAAGTGTTTAGAATTTTAAAATCTTTAAAATCTAGATGGGTAACAAAGAAGTTATATATAAAACCACTATCAGGAACATTTAATGAAAAAAAAACATGCCCTTTGATACCAAGCAACTCAAGCTCATTTTACGCCTTCATAAGGGATTCCACTTGCCAGAAGAAACAATGCAATTTTGCATTTAAGACACAGCTCTAGGAATCAGAAATGTTGAATTTCTTGTAGTTTTATATAAAAAAAAGGACGAAGACAAAAATATCCATTTCTAACAAAGGATAGGCTGAGTTCTCAAAAAGACTGGAGGTGTTGTTAAAACACAAGTATAAATATAAATTCCCAGAGTTCTAATTAGCTCTAATTAAAGTATGAATAAAAAAAACTCAGAATACAAAGCAGAATACAACGGAGTTCTCTTGTACAAGGTAAGTATAATCAGTTAGCAAGTCTGCAGTCATTTTTCTCAGTGATTAACACCTCATTCAGGTGTTAGGTTGTGGTTTTTGTGTTTATTTAATTCACTCGAATCTTATAAGTGTTTTTCCTCAACACCCAAAAATCAAAACCAATAAAGCTGAACAGGTCTAAAGCCAAAGAACAGTCTGTATGGCCAAAAAGCTTCCCATCATGATCTAAATCCTAGAGGTTATTCAATCATATCTAACAACATTTGTTCCAAGCTGTAACAAATTATTAATAAATACAAGTCACTTAAAAGTTGATAAGAGAGCTTTCTATTCTCATAATTGCCAAAATCAAGTCCAAATGGGAAGCTTAAAGAATTATTTTTTCTTTGATTGTACACATCAGTAATTGAAGAAAAATAGGACAGGTTAGTCTCCCAAGCATGTGAAGGTTCCACATTAGCAAGATTCAAAACGAAGATTACAAAGCTGATCTAGGATGACCTACCTCATTTATCATTTCTATTTCTCTAAAGGTCAGCCTGTCCAGCCAGTCCACTTTCACCATGTGGCCTTGCCGATGAGACTTTGTGAGCTGCATACAAAATCACAATGATAATATTTAAATTGTTTCGAGCAAGAAAAAGAATATCAAACTCAGTTTTACAGATACGTTAGCATAGGAAATCAGGGAAAAAAGAAACTGTAGAAAAAAGCCTGTACATTATGCATACAGTAGATCCTTGTAAACAGTTAAGCTGTGCCATAGCAATACTTCTAATATCTCAAAATATCACGGCAAAAATCAAAACCACGCTACAAGCACACAATCTTTGAATGTGTGAAACATTAAAACAGGAACCTATTTTTTAAGCAGTCACACAACAAAAACACTTGACTGAGTTACTGATTTTCATACAGCATAACTTACCAAGTCAAACACAAAAAGAAGGTATTTCAGAAATTATCCAAACTCAGTAATTCTGCATTTATAAGCCTTACAAAAGCAAGGTCTCAGATTGAGACTTACACGTTGAAAAAGGTCAATGAAGACTTACAGCAAATCAGAGTTTGTTCTCCTTTTCTTTTTAGGCATCTGAAAACAGCCTACCAGAAAGCCCGATAATATCTGGACGGGAAAGTTCTCTTTGCTTCGTTGCTATTTCCCATGGTACACAGAAGCTGCCACTCAGAAGGCAGGCAGCATCTCACCAATATTCCGCTTCCCTGCTTTGCCCAGCACACCCTCGCCTGCCACAGCCTTCTTTTTAGAAGCCAAAGAATGCTGTTGGAAGGACTCTGGAAATTACCTAGTCTCAAAGCAGGGTTACTGACTGCACATTGCACAGGACATTGTGCAGTCAGGTTTTAACTGCACAAGGACAGGGACTCCAAAACCTTTCCTAGCAATCTGCTGTAGTAACGTTGGACTACTCTTACATTTAAAAAAAAGTTCTGTGTTTCAGTTTGCACAGACACCTTTACACACAGTAGCATTAATAGGCATCCAGCAACTGATGAGCCAATCAAAGGAAAATCTGAAGCTGGCTGTATGCAAACAATGGCTATTTAGAAACGAAACATCACAAGAACCTTGTCTGCTATGGAAACAGCTATACAGATGAAAGCTCACACAGACACTACTCAGAAACCGTATTTGCTTTGCTAGCCAGCAGCATCTGTGGATAAAATGCCTTTATAAAGGAACACAACAAAATACCAGTGAAGAAAAGAGTAATATCTTTCAGAAATTAGTATCTTGAAAAAACAGCTTTCAAAAGCTATTCATTAGCTATTCATTAGAATTATTATTATTCATTAGAATTATTCACTAGCTATTCATTAGAATTCTCATTTGGGACATTAAAGAATCCCCTCCTCTTCCTGAAATGCTTTGGGCCCTCATTTCCCATCTGCAAAAGAACAGGCTAGAACAGACCCATGTGTTTTGAGATTGCAATACTTAGTTATTTGTTCTTCTTGAGTAGGGAGCAGAAAGGAGTGATGGGGAAGAAAAGCGCTGATAGGGTATGATCACATTTGCAACAAAACTAACATGAAAGTGAAGATCTACACTAACACCTTTCTCAGAGACCCACCACCTCCATCACATAACCATGCAACAAACTGTAAAAACAGTCCTGATAGTCAGTGTCTATCTACAGAGGTTCCTTGGGCTAGATGGGATTTATTCTGCTACGATCAAGAAATGGGACACCATGGCTGGCAGAAAACTTGGAGTAGATGCACTTAAGCAGAACAGGAACATACAACTACACTAATCCAAGACAAAGGTGAGTTTGTCCTCTGTCAGGTATATAAAAGTCTCCTGGCATATTCTCCTGCTCTTCTTCCCAAACCAAAGCCTAGAGTAGTTCTTTCCAAAAAAGGTATGCTCACACCTGAGCTTGCACTGAATAAAGCAGGTTTGCACATCGCATGCTTTCTTTAGAATACTATACAATGTTAGTTTGAACTCTCAACAAAAAATCACTATTTAATTACATCACTTCTGTATCTCCCAAAGAAAAATATGTCTGCATCTCAGTGTTCTTGTAAAGCCACTCTTGAAACAAACCTTATTCATTATAGTGACCTACTTCCTACAAGTCAGAAAACATTTATGATGAGTTTTCCATTATAAATTCAAGGTCAGCAAGACTAATTAAATAGACTGTAAATCAAAGTTTATTTCTGTAACAGAACTCTAGATCACAAATGGACGTATTTATGACACTGGCCCTTTCTTTCACCTGGAGCTGAACAAAGGTGAGGATGAAAACTAGGCAACCAAGATTAAGATGCAAGTACATACACTAAATAAGAAGGGCTGAGACATCTGGCAAGCTTGAGGTAAGCTCACCTGAAGAATGAGAGATCAGCTAGTCAAGTTCAAGAGCTAACATTTTGTTGAACTCCAGAGGTAGCTTTGATGGCAAAAATACAGTCTGCCAACAAGCTGTGAATAGAAATATTAATATGCACACATATGCGTGATCTTAAATTAATGCAACTTCGGTTAATTTTTGCAGGTCTACCCATTTTTCTTCTCTAATGCAGAGGTATATCATACATGCCTGAACTGTACACCAGACAGCCCTAAATCCAAAGGACAGCTACTGAAGGAAACTTGACTGTCCTCACAAGGTACTCTCAGGAGCTACTCCTCTTGAACTGGATGCAGTTCTGTTTCTGAACATTTTCAAGGTGCATTGATACTTTCATTTTTCACAAAGAATAAGGATTTTAAGTTGCTACAACAGAATGCTACACATATTAGAAGTCTCTTACGCTGTTCAATGTATTTATGTGCCAATTTAAGGAATACTTGTGGCAAGGTACTTTATCCATTTGTGTAAATCCTGTAAAATACCTAAGTCAAAGTAAGATAATTTTCATGTGAGAAAACAACATGCGAAGTTTGTCTTCATTAAAGTCTAATTTTGCTCCAATGATAGTTCAAACTTTCCACGTACATCTTAAAGGTTGCTATACCTTTGCCAAGCGGCTCATTTGATCCTCAGAAACTGTGCTGCTGGTTCTCCCAGGAGTTCTGGTGGGCTCCGAGCCATCAGCTTCTACGTTGGGCCAGACTTTCAGATCATGCATTCCTTGACGAAACATACTGCAAGGAAAAATGTGGGATCACTTTGGCAAATTGAGAACATAGCTGTCAGGAATCAAAGTACAGCAGGAGCTGTACAAAAATGAACGGGATTCCTCTGCCAAACCTACAAACATATACTGCCATGCACAAGTTAACTGAACTGTAGAAGTGCCTAGCACCTTATGCCCTCTGTGGCCTTCATTTTTATCGGCACGTGAAGTTTAAAAGAAAATGAGTAAATCTGAGATAACTTATTTGGCAAGTGGAAGAAAAATGGATAATTCCCGAAGTCAACAGGGTGGTACAAACATGAACTGAAGAGAGAGCTTGACCTTCATAGTTTTATTATTTGTAATGAAGCATAAAGAATTCCTCTTGACTTGCAAATTACAATATTGACTTTAGGTCCACCAAAAAAATTAAACTATAAAATGATGTAAGTTTCATCTGAAGGTCAACTGATAAAAAGCAGCTTTCTCAGCTGAAAAAAAAAACCCTCATCACACCATTTTTTCCATCTATGCCTGAAATTGAATTGATAATTGAAATTGTGCAGAGAGCAGAAATTTACAGGGAAATTCACCACACCTCTTCTCTTCAAAGCCCTGTTTCCCTTGCATATTTGCACCGATCCACCTGTAAAAGGTGCCCCAACAAATCAAGTGCAATATTTTTGCAAATAAGAGCTGATCAACTGACTAACATCTTCAGGGATATATAACTTCGAATAAATTAAAAATTATCAAGAAATACTGACGAGAAGGACCATCTCACCTTAAATTCACACATTGTTGAATACTACTACAATGGTTTACATTTACAAGCCAAGAAAAAAAAATGAAATATTTCTGTACACCTAGTTCTCTCATCCCCCACACTCTGGAAATAAATTTTATAAATACTATCTTTTTCAGGAATTATGATTTAATATTTTAAAAACTACCAGCAATCTTCAGGCCACAGTCCAATTGATCCAGTCTAATCTTCTGCCCTAAGACAATGTCAATTTTTTTTGTCAAAGGAAAACCTTTAATGACAGATGCAACCTCCCACTACAGAGATTTTCTACATTCAATACCACTAGGACAGGTTTCCTAGAGCCAACCACTTCCTAATGCCAACCTAAACTTGCCCTGGCTCAGCATAACCTTATTACTCCTTACCCACACACAAGACACAAAGGTTACTTCTCTCCATTTTCGAACACTACCTACATAGCTGGAAAGTGTTCCCACAGACTTTTCTTCAGCCCCACCTCTCCTTACTCCTCCTCCATTACACCTATTTACTAGATGTCCACTGATACAGATTCCCTTGGGCTCCCAGCTGCCAGAAACTTGCCTGAAGTTACATAGAACTGGACACATTCCCACAGAGGCAAATAAGAAGCAGAAGGATACAACGTTGTCCCTGATGTGCGTACTTGCGAACTGTTTATATATTCAATGTTGTTTACATATTTCACAACATCATGAACGAATCATGTAAATCTTAAGATTTAATTAAATTAAAGATTAATTAAGAATTAATTAATTAATTAAGAATTAAATTACACACACTATCTTTAAACTGCATCCTGTATTTTTCAGTCCCCTTTGTACTCAGTCAAGATCCTTTTGGTGCACTGCCACATTCCAGCGTACTTGTAATCCCATCCAGCTCCATGTTATCTGCAAATGTACTGACCTTGCTCTCTACTAAATCATACAGATTATTAATTTTGAAAATTCCCTATTTCCTGTATTACATGTTTTTTTCTTGCAGATAGTTAACAGCTGCATTAACAGACAAATTGTAAGGCAATTAAACAAATTATGTTAAGTAATCAGAACTGGAATTAATTCATTAAAAGAATATACAAGAAAGTGGTATTTTTAAAAAGCCTAAACTTTGTCTTTTTACATGAGAAACTGTATTTTTTCAAAACCGTAACACATATGAAGCTACGCTTGGGGGGAGGAGGAAGAAATAGAATAAATCTGATTTTTCTAAACATATATATATATATATGTACGTATATAGGTGTATATATATATTTTACCCATATTTCCCAAAGAGCGAGACCGTTGTTCCTCCCACAGGAACTGCTTTACCAGGCCCATATACATCCCAGATGGTTAGAGCCACCTGTGCATTGCGAGGTAAGTCTGGATACTTCACAGGCAGTTTCAGCCATTCATTCCAGCTGCAGAGAAACAATTTTTATTAGTCATAAAACCTCAGAATTCAAGTTACCCTACAGTAGTTTACAGAATACAAGTTCTCCTCGGACTATGAACTTCTAACGACAGACTGACAATTTCCCCATGGGCTTTAGTTATTCAAACACTTAAGTTTTGTCTTGAGTCACTACATTCATGTATGATTAAAAGGCCATCAATCAAAGGAATAGTTCCTGAACTTTATGACTAAGTACCCAAGATCAGTCTACCCAGTAAACAGTGTAGAATGTGCTAGTTCAGGCCCCCAAAAAGTTATTACATTAGTGAACCATACCAAAACAGAAAATTATATTTTTTCTTACCCATTACACAAAAAAAAAAATGCTTTAGTGTTGTCAGGGCAACAGTTAATAACTATACAGAGACTTAAAACATAAATTATTTGAAAAAGACAACAAAATATTTTTTTCTGACAAATGAAACCCACACAATTACTTATAGAACTTGATGCCCCAGTATCTAAGATATATGAAACAAAAGGCAGTCACTTACTTCCACCTAGTGCTAAAAGCTTTATAGGAAGTTCTAACTGGAAGAGCAAGAGGCTTCCCTTCTGCAAACACCTGACAAGTTACATACAAATCAGAGCAAGTTTCTTGATACAGTCCTGAGAACTTCAGCATGGGGTCTTCCAAGAGAGCTTTGTAACTCTTCTGTTCTCTTTTCCCCTCCAGACTTCCTCTATATAAAAAAGGGAGGGAAGAGAAAAAGGAAAAAAAGAAATAAATCAAAGTTTATTTTATGCACGCTAAAAATTCTACTCTATTTCCATAAGGTATATTTAGACTACTCAGTACGGCAGCTATATTTGTTTTGAATTACTAGCAAGCAGTGAAATCTAAATATCTGAGAGAAACTCTACATTTGTTCATCCTGAAGAGGAGAAGGTTCCAGGTAAACCTCATTGCAGCCTTTTAATACTTAAAAGGAGCTTATAAAAAAGACGGAGAGCAACTTTTTACTCAGGCAGACAATGACAAGGGGAAATGGCTTTAAACTCAAAGAGGGGAGAATTAGATTAGATGTTAGGAGGAAATTCTTCACTCAGAGGGTGGTGAGGCCCTGGCATGGGTTGCCCCGAGAAGCTGCGGATGCTCCACCCCTAGAGGCTGGATGAGGCCCTGGGCAACAAGGTCTAGTGGGTGGCATCTCCACCCATGGCAGGAGAGTTAGAATTAAATGATCTTTAAGGTCCCTTCCAACCCAAGCCGTTCTATGATTAGAAGTGATGAAAAAAATACAAAATACATTGAAATACTGATTTAGGGGAAGAATATCAAATGGAATAATTACTTGTTTGCCTTTCCAATGGAGGTAACTTCTAATACAACTCGTAGATTCTTAGACTGTACCCAAAGCAGGGCAACAATGAGATGATATATACTGCTATTATCCAAAATAAAAATTACATCCGTAAGTATCAGCATAAACTTGCTCCAAATACAATTTAGAAAAAAAAGAGCAAACCTTATTTTAAAGCCACATGAAATTTGAAATGTATGACTGGCTTTGGATGCCATTCATTTCTAAACTCAACAACAAATCAAAGGTCAGCTAAGCAAACTATTCAAACCAAATGATTAAAGCCCTGCAACAACCTGCAGGACACAAGCATTTGATCAAATAGATGTAATTTCTCAGGCCTCTGTTATACAGCGATGAAACAGTTGTGCATATTAAATACCTGATTGTGGATGCACAAGTGGGAGGGGAAAAAAAAAAAAAAATGAATTTTGGTGTTGGTGTGGAAATAAGTAAGATGTATCTTCCAGCAAATAATAATCTTTCAGTACCATAAAATATTCAGAGTAGATGAACAAGTTTCTTGCAAGAAACAAGCACAGTACATTCCAGGAAGACACACACTCTGATGCACAAACAGAATCAGAGTTTCTGATAGGCAGTACCAATTAGCAAAGAGAACACATGCAACTGACTTTAGTTCCTATTTTCTATTCAGATGAAACTATTTAGGCCCTAATTAAGCTTTCTCAAGTTAGTTTTTCACCATAGAGAAATATACCTCAGTGTAACTACATCAGGTACACATTTCAGAACCAGCCACTTCTACTCTACAAGAATTTAAGCATCCCTGTGATGCAGGAAAATAAACTTTAAGGAAATATGAACCAGAAAATACATCAGTGTGTGCAAACACTAGGTTCAACAGGAGTGCTTGCATACAACCAGCTAAGCACATACTTACAAGCTGCATCTCTGCCTATAATAGAGAACCTAAGAGCAACGTGCTTTCAAAAAATTATGCAAACAAGTAGGCTAAAGAAGTGTTTTCGGATTATCTCCTGCCTTTATCACTGAGGAGCTGCAGCACCAGCAGATGACAGGTTATCAGAGGCATTAGGACTCAGCTCAATCAACCTGTGCCTTACAGCACTGCCCTGCCCCACAGGACCTGAGGCCACGAGCGCTTCTACGACGGCCGGGGCAAAACCTACAACGGGTGCCCCGCTCCCTCCCGGGGAGCTGCTGGGCTCCGGGGGAGCTCATAGCCCTCAGTGGGGATACAGCAGCACCGACCCGGCCCCGGAGACCCCCAGAAAGCACTGCTGCGGGATGCCCGGGGCTCCCAGCTGCGCTCCCCAGCCGCCGGACAGGGCCGAGCCCCTCCTCAGCCACCCCCAGAGCCGGCGGAGACTGAAGTCCGTGCCTCTCTCACTCACATCTTCAGCTGCACGTTGATGTCAAGGTCGCAGCTATACACATAATAAAGCTTCTCAGCCTCCCCCATGGCTGCTGCTGCTGTTGCCGCCCGCTCGCCGCCTCAGCGGCGCCGCAACCCTGCAGCGGAACGACCGGCGTTGCCGAGAGGCGCCGACATCTTACTCAAGGGAGGAAGGAGCAGGGAGGCCCCCCCCTCCCAGCTGCCCTTCTCTAAGATGGCCGCCGGCCTGCCCCTGCTGAGGGGGCGGCCCTAAGATGGCTGCGCCCACGGCGCGCTCACCAACATGGCTGCCCCCATGTGTACGGTGCGCAAGATGGCGGTTCCGTCCCCTACGTTCCCCCCGGCTAGATGCGAGATGGCCGACTGAGTCGAGAGCGTAGGGTCAGGCCACGCTGCAGCTGCCTCCAGGGCGATGGGACTGAGAGCGTCAAAGAGGTGACTCCTGTCCCGTTTTCCAGCAGGAGCCCCCAGCATCACCTACATTTCCCCCCTTCTCTCTCCTCAGGCTGTGATTCTCCATGCTGCAGCACATCTGGGGCAGTTACAGCAAAATTCCTCCTGACTGAAACCCTTCTGTGCCCCCAGAGATACTGCTTTCTCACAGAGGAAAGGGATGATCTGCATGGTGTACCTGTGCATTTCTAGGAGCAGTCACGTGCTATTTAATTCTATAGTCAATCCTTTTTATTTCAGATTACAGACAGAAGAAGGCCAAGCGAAAATAGCAGTTGTCTTCTCCCACAAAACAGCAAAACCGTACCAGCCAAGATGTCGAAATTACAGGTTGAAGGCTGTAGTCACTGTAATGATTTTGTCATAAGTCTCACTACACTTCATTTGACAGCATTTTTTGCTCATTCGTTTTTGTTGTTGTTGGTGGTTTTTTGTTCATTTGTTTTCTGAAGCCTCACCTGTCAGAATCTGTAGTTTATCTGCAGTCATCACCTAACAACAACAACAAAAATATATTTGCAGAATGACTCTATAACTGAGCCTTACAGGCAACCAAAAATCACACAGAACTTATATTTTGTAAATAAAGATATGGCTGTAGAAAAATTCTTAATATTTTGAGGGTTATAAGGATTGCAGGTACTTCAAGCAACATAAATATACATGTCATTACTATTGTACGCCAATTCTGTCTATCTAGGCAGAGCAGCAAGGGGGTGATTAAAGAGGAGGTTAGTGTTTTATGGTCACAGACAGTCCAAACTTCTCAAAACTCCTGAATGCAAGTATAAAAGTGCTATTTTGGTGTAGCTGACTGGAGCGATGGAATATAGCAGTACTAGTACTGAGGGAGCATCAGGACAGGTGAACTCTCCTAATCTGTGCTGTTCATACTACAAAAAAAAAAAAAAAAAAAGATGTAATTGATATTTGGAACCATGATGTTCTACTACTCTATTTTCACAAGAACCATTAACTGGAAGGTGTGGAAGGGCATTCATCAACTAGGCCTCTCCTCTTGCTAGTTAACTGCAAAGGGAAAGGAGGCCTCTTTAAGGAAAGAAGGACCATTTCACCTCAACACTTTATTTTATTTTTTTGCTTCCTCAGAGGCAGTAACCAGGAGTTTTTTGTTTGTTTCTTTCTTTTTTAACTTTTTCTCCAAAATTTCTAGGAAATTAGAGAAGGCTGTGACCCAGAACCATGTATCAGTAAAATGAAGCCTTGGCTTTCCAGCACTGCCAAGCTGGTCTGTGTCATGAGTGAAAAACATAATTTAAACTCAATAAAATTAACAAATTCCTTTAAACAGATTATATATATATTTTTTTAAGTTATCATTTATTCCATTTTCTATATCTAAATTGGTCACTTTTTGACCACATTTATAATTGCTACTACTCTGGCAGCTGCCACTCATAATTTCGGATGGGTTCTGTTTACTTGTTAGCTTGGTTCCAGGCCAGTTTTTTACAAAAAATAAAAATAAAAATTAAAAAATCAGCTTTCCAGAAGAGAGATAAATAAACATATTGCTCTTTTGGGCTGTGGAGAAAAAGTAAAACCTAAAACTGTAAAAATGTAAAAGACATATAAAACTCACAGTTTTAAAGTTAAACAGTTGGTTAGCTCTGTGTGCACAGAGTATTCAGACATTCATATGTCTGTACCTATTTAGTATTATTTTATCTCAGGAAAAATTGGATCCATTTTCAGTTAACTGGATTAGTAATATCAGTTAAATAATCCCACCATCGATTTCACCATTACAGAAACATTTTTAGGTCATTATTCAAGTTTTGTTTGTTTCTTAGAAACAGGGAAAAATATAGAAGACCTCTGAAACTGGCATGTGTTTTAAAAAAAGTTTTCAAAGTGGTGTATTATCCAGTTTTCTCAGATCCTGGTGTGTCTAAGTAAGTAAGTAAATTAGGTCTGTGGGAGGCAAGAGAAGAGAAAAATGTTTAGGAACGACATTTTTGACAGTAAAATTGTGGAAAGATGCAATTTCAATCAAAAATGTCATTTTATACTACTTTCTCATATTAATAACCTTACATTTAGAAGTTCTCAAATACTGCTGTGATGGGGATTATGTCATAGAGGCTGACAGAAAGAGTATTTTTCATCTTGAAGGATCCTAAAAGACTATAAAGATGCAGAAATGAACATACCATGCATATCTGTGAATCACTGTCTACACCACTGAAACACAGCTTGCCAGAGATGACATACCTAAACTGGTGCAGCGTCTACAGTGTCTATATATACTGCTACAACTGGGGTAACACAGTAAAGCTGAATATGTGCATTTGGTGTTGAGCAGATGCAGAGCTAGATGAGGACATTATCCCATTTACTTTCTGCTGCTACTTTTGTGAATCCTTCAGGGCTCTCAACTTTGATGGCAATGTCTGTGCTGTTGAAAACAGTTACTGTAGGCTGTTGCCTTTGGATCAGCTAGCACATGTGGCTCACATCTACCCTATTTTGACCTGACCCCTGCAGACTGGACCATCTGTATCCCAACTGCAATAAAATTTGGCCTGTCTCTCTAGGTTTTGATGGCCACTCTTGTGGCCAAAAGACATAATTATTTCTGTATGTGATTTTCAGCTCAAAGTGCCTAGTGTTGCGTAAGGACTGTTTTTCAGCCTACAGGAAGGTTGCTTTTATAGCATGACATCTAGGGCATGGCATGAAGACACATTGTGGTATTTAAGTGTTTGTGTCCTACCAAAGTAGTGTAGGATTTTTCCAAACACTGGGTATCAAACATAGCACATCTGTTCACCCTACAGTACACCCATAAGCAAACTATCCTGGCAATTCTACTGGGGTTTCCACATGAACATATATATTGTTCAGGGAAATGTATATATGCATGTAAGTGATAGCATGATCAAGTTCTGGAAGTAAACTGGAGTATCAAGATTTTCAGTGTTCTAAGCACAATGTGAAGCAAACTCCGACTTTCATCATACCAACAGAAAACAGAAAAAAGGCATCAATCACTTCTAGAACTCTGGTGAAACTATGAGGGGCCTGAGGGACAAATAGGCCTTAATGGTCACCAGTTTCCCCTGCCCACGGCCCAGGACACCCTTTCATAGATGTCAGCCTGTCCATGGCTGGGCCATGGGCTCCATTAAATCAGGTCCCACTCACGGACTGATGTCTTGGCCTGGCCTTGGCCCACCCCCATGGGGGTGCCTGATGCCTGCGGCTGCTCTGGCTGCCTCCTAGCCTGGCCTGCTCACTGGCCAGGGTCGTGGGACAGGCCCTGGCTTTCTGCGACAGCTAGGTTTACCCAAGTGCTTTTGTCTTGAAACACCGATTTATACGTGGAAGCATTTACATTTTTTTTGAATAAAGGTACACAAAGAGAAATCTATTCTATTTCTCTCATGAAGAGTATAAGGAACTGTCTAGCTATGCCTAGATTTAGTTACCTACTACTACTGTGTCTTTCCCGTCACTGGAAAACCTGTAGTAAGCAATGCAAAACTATGGACACTCTTCATTACTTTGCTCATGCATTAAATTTTTCCTCCTTACTTTTTCTGTTTCTCAGTTTGATAGTTCCCTGAGAGGTCCCTGAGGTCTGATGAAGTGAAGCATCAAGAAAACAGTGGGAGCAGTAGAGAGCACTGCTGCTGACATGATGCTCTTCGGAGGGAATGGAGCTATTTCCTTGTTTTGAAGCAAAAGTGTCACTCGCAGTCCATATTCTATTGATAGCCACAGATAAATATGTCATCTCTCAGTCCTGGTAAGAAATACATACCATCTGCAAGAGAACAGCATGCTTCCTCATATGCCATCCATCTTCTGCTAGTGGGACTACCATGATAAGCAGGGCAATTGATCATTTCGGGTGTTCAGCCAGGTCTCACATTCTTGGCAAAGACTTTCAGCAAAGTTGCTGAAGGTAGCTGAGTTGACAGACTTGCTGTATTTCTTTCTTTCTGAGTGTGGACATCTGTCCACTAGAAACAGGACTGAAAACTATACATAACCCTTTATACATCTGTCAGATGGTAATGACTTTCAGTCACTAATGAACTGGAACAAAACTGAATAGGCAACAGCCTTTTTCCCTCTAGTAATATCCTGAGAAAGACTTTACATACTGAATATACAGCTAAGAGAATTTCTGCTATTTGAAAACCACAGTGATGGACAGGTCTTTGGAAACACAGGAGTGATTATCATACTTCCTTTCAAAATGGATTAGAAGCAGGTTTAAGAAAAGACCTTTCCTTTCCTCAAATGTAAGTTTTATGTTTATTTATAGATGAGTGAAAGTGCCACTGATTCAGACACTGTAGATATTTAAGAATTGTAAATATCCATGCAGAAAAATAGTTAGTTGTTACAAAATAAGTATCATTATCGGAGATACTTATTGGAGTATCATTTTGGTCCAGAAAAAATTACCCTTCTCACAATTCTAGCCTTGGAACAAAGCTGTCCCTTTAATGTGCTAAGAAAACTTTAGATCTAGATAGAAAGCAGGGAAAAGTCTATCAGAGAGTGTCTGGCCATCAGCATATACATCTGTAGAGAGCTGAGGCTCTCACAAGGGTGATTCTGTGGATTCTCATCACATAGCACAAAGCCATGCATAAAACTCTTTTTGAAAACAGAGAGCACCAGTAACTTAGGTTTATGGAATGATGTTTTACTTAACAAGATGCACTTTCCAGCTGATTATATATCTTTTCGTAATTAAAGACTATTAGATTTAGGTTTGAGTTCTTTGAGAAAGAAATCATCTACCCTTCTGCATTTCTACTGTGCTTCTCTTTTACGGGGTTTAGCACTTAAACATTAGTGTGTGCTAGCCCTCTTCTCAGTGACACTGACACTGAACAAGCTTTCAGTTCAAATTCGTTTTTTCTCAACCTTCTGCCCAAGCACAGCAGCATCATTCCTTATGCTTAGAGAAACTTGGGACTTGCAAGCATCTTTTCACATGTTCAGTCCCATCTTTTACTATTACCAGTCACAACTGTTCAAATCTATCACATCAAGTTCCACTTTACAGGTGAAAAGTGTTTCAGCTCACCCATGAGAAGGTTGTCCCAGAACACTTCTGGTTAGGAACCTTCTTCTATTTTTCTTCTGACCAATGAGAGTCTGTTTTCACTGGACCCAATCCAGACTGGTGCTGCATTTCTGCAGTTTTAAGAAGACAGATCCTTACAGTGTCACTTTGCTTCTAGGACCAGTGTCATACCCGTCTGTAATCCCTCTTTGTATTGGCATTGATGTAGACATTGTGGAGAAGAGAAAATGGCCATTCTGGTCAGCCACAGAAGTCAGTGCTCTAGGTAGACATGAAAAGGAGTGTTATTAAGTACATTCCTGATAATATTAAAGGATTTGTTATAATCCATTAAAAGGAGGTATGATTTTACCATTCTGTGCTCTGTACCCTCAGGTTTTGTCACATCGGTTGGAGCTGAAAGCACTAAGCTTCTTGCAACATTTAATTTCCATTGAAATGACAACAAAGCCGTGGACTTCCCTTTTATTATAGAATCATCCTCTGCAATAACCCTCTTTAGAAGAGTCCCTAAACTCATTCATCCCCATATAACTTTAACTCAATAAAGTTGCACTAGGGAAGAGTTTGGCCCATTAACTTTAGTTTTCTAATGCTATTTAGTCAATAAGCCATATAATTCCCAAAACAAAGAAAGAGAAGTAATAATAATAATAGGAAACATAAAATGTCAACACAGTCTGTTCAGAAGAAGAAGAAGATAAAAAAAAAAAAACTAAAGCAAAACAAAACTACTGAGTCGGGTCATCAGCTAGAGAAAATCAGTGTAACTCCAGTGAAATCGATTAAATGGTATTGGATTATACCAGATGAGGATCTGGTATGTAATTTTTAGTTTTCTTTCTTTCTCTCTCCCACCCCCATTCTATCCCTTATATCACAAAATTTGTTTTAAAAAAAATCCAGTCTGGCAGATTTTGCAAGTTCAGTAGTCTGTTAACTGAGTAAGTAAAGATATAATGAAAGCAATAAGTGCTGAAACATCACACATGCAGTACATATCTCCAGCCAGTCCAATTTTATGCCTAAGGAGACTGGCAGAGTTCCTGCTGCGATTCAAATCTTATGTCAAATTTATAAACTTGTTTTCTCCATTCTCCTCTCCTATCCCTGTGCCCCATCAATCAGAACTTATACCTGCACAAAAGGCTGATCCATCATTAAGGAGGCAGGTTGCAGCCAAATGTAAATTTGCACTTTAAAAAAAAAAAAAAAAAAAAGGAATGATACTCATGCTGCAGGGCAGGGTCACCCTCTCACCCCAGGCAATCTGCTTCTCAATCTGCAGAACACAGGCTAAAATAACATGTCTGCCGAACAAGCAGTAAACTTTTCTGCTTCTGCCTTTTTGAAGATTCTTGGAGTTGCTGCGTCTGCCGGCTGACACTGTCTGTCTTTTAAAATATGAAAATCTCCTCCATATGCATTGAGCTAGGTTTTCTACTTAGCATTTCAAGAGCCCTAAGGACCTTCGGGGGGGGAGGGGGGGAAACATATTCTGAATTTTCAATTTTGATGACAATTTGCTTTCCCTACAGGATGTGCAGAAACACCTTGAAAAACCCGTCAGCTGCACTAAAGGAAATGTTTCTTGCCATGGGAATGAGGGCACATCCCTTTCAACTAACTTAGGGAAAACAAGTTTGACTCTTTTGTAAGAATGGGCTCGTAGTTTCACCTGCACCCCTTGTTTTCCAAAAGTAGCTGAACATCTCTTTTAGGTTGTTCCAAATAAGAAGCAGCAATAATAGCAACTTTTTTTTTTTTTTTAAACAAACAAACAAATGTGTGTTTTGCCTGCACAGTGAAAGGCAAAATGTAGCCTGCCCATCCCTTCCTCCTTCTCTCCGTCGCATCCTGCACCTGCCCACCCACCGTCCTACTTACAGGAGAGTCTGTTCTCATCTGAATCGAAATAAAACTTCAGGCCATCAACAAAAGATTGATCATTTCTTTAAAATTAGATTGCTAGAGCAAGATGCATCATTTTATCTCATCTAGGCTAGCCTCACCTTGCTTTAGAGTCAATGGAAGGAGACAGTAACATTTAAGAGCAATATAATCACATTTACCTTCAATAATTGTGTTAGGCTGGGATGTACCACTGTTTACAAATCTGGTTTTTCTCCCAAACTTGTGAAAGGAGCCTAGATAACCTACTTGTATTAAATACTGCTTTTATAAAAATATTAGGTGAGGTGGATCCCACACTTAGGTTGAGATTTATATATTTTTCTCTGTAACCACCAGACCACTAGAGGGGACATTGCAAATGCTAGTTTTCTTAGCACCAGACCCATCCTAACGCTTTCAGGCGGGTTTTTCTGCTTCCACACCACAGATGGGAGATATTGAGATATAGGTAATATAAAGTTCAATTTTTTTCTCCAACTGAATTTAATGACAAAAACATAATAACAGGAATCTTCTACAGGAGCTTAGGCGAAAAAAAGAAAGTGTACGGCTGCTGGAAGGAGCGTCAGGTGACGAGGAAGGAATACAGGGATGCTTTTTGTGCTTGTAGGGAGAAAATTCATGTGGCCAAAGCCCAACTAGAGTTGAAGCTGGCCATGTCTGTGGGAGACAATAGAAAATTTTTTTTTTAGATATGTGAACAGAAAAAGGAGAACCAAAGAAAACATAGGTCCGCTACTAGATGGGGAGTGTCTCCTCACAGACAATGACATAGGCAAAGCAGAGACGTTTAATGCCTTCTTCGCCTCTGTCTTCAACACCGATGATGGGCTTCGGGACCCAGGGTGCCCTGAGCTGGAGGACCATGATGGTGGGAATGACAAACTCCCAACCGACCCTGAACGTGTGCGGGATTTGCTGCTTCACCTGGATCCATACAAGTCCATGGGTCCGGATGGGATCCATCCCAGGGTGCTTAAAGAGCTGGCTGATGTCATCGTGGGACCTCTCTCAACTATTTTTCAACGATCTTGGGAATCTGGAGAGGTCCCATTGGACTGGAAGCTGGCAAATGTTGTGCCAATTTTCAAGAAAGAAGAACCTAGCAATTACAGGCCTGTCAGTCTCACGTCAGTGCCTGGTAAAATTATGGAGAGGATGATCCTTGAAGTTATTGAAGCGCACCTGGGGGACAATGCAGTCATCGGTCCCAGCCAACATGGGTTCATGAGGGGTAGGTCCTGCCTAACAAATTTGATTTCCTTTTGTGATAAGATCACCCATCTAGTCGATCAAGGGAAACCAGCTGATGTGATCTTTTGGGACTTCAGCAAAGCTTTTGACACGGTTCCCCACAGGATCCTACTGGACAAAATGTCCAGCATACAACTTAACAAAAACATCATGCGATGGGTGAGCAACTGGCTGATGGGCAGGGCTCAAAGGGTTGTGGTAAATGGGGCCACATCTGGCTGGCGGATGGTCACTAGTGGGGTCCCTCAAGGCTCCATTTTAGGGCCAGTCCTCTTCAATGTTTTTATAAATGATTTGGATGTAAGACTAGAAGGTGTTTTGAGCAAATTTGCCGACAACACCAAACTTGGAGGAGTTGTGGACTCGGATGAGGGTGGAAAGGCCTTGCAGAGAGATCTGGACAGATTGGAGAGCTGGGCAATCACCAACCACATGAAGTTTAACAAGAGCAAGTGTCGGGTCCTGCACCTGGGACGGGGCAACCCTGTCTATACGTACAGACTGGGCGACGAGACACTGGAGAGCAGCCCCGCAGAGAGGGATCAGGGGGTTGTGGTTGACAGCAAGTTGAATATGAGCCAGCAGTGTGCCCTGGCAGCCAGGAGGGCCAACCGTATCCTGGGGTGCATCAAGCACGGCATTGCCAGTCAGTCGAGGGAAGTGATTGTCCTGCTCTACTCTGCGCTGGTGCGGCCTCACCTCGAGCACTATGTGCAGTTCTGGGCACCACAGTATAAAAAGGACATGAAACTGTTGGAGAGTGTCCAGAGGAGGGCGACGAAGATGGTGAAGGGCCTAGAGGGGAAGACATATGAGGAGCGGCTGAGGTCACTGGGCCTGTTCAGCCTGGAGAAGAGGAGGCTGAGGGGGGACCTCATCGCAGCCTACAACTTCCTCGTGAAGGGGAGTGGAGAGGCAGGTGACCTATTCTCCGTTATCACCAGTGACAGGACCCACGGGAATGGTGTTAAGCTGAGGCAGGGGAAGTTTAGGCTGGACATCAGGAAGAGGTTCTTCACCAAGAGGGTGGCCGCACACTGGAACAGGCTCCCCAGGGACGTAGTCACTGCATCAAGCCTGTCTGAATTTAAGAAGCGATTGGACTGTGCACTTAGACACATGGTCTAAACTTTTGGGCAGACCTGTGTGGTGCCAGGAGTTGGACTTGATGATCCTTATGGGTCCCTTCCAACTCAGGATATTCTATGATTCTATGATTCTATAATTTACCCTAAAGGGATCAGGAACAAGTTGTATGGTCTGACTGCTTAGAAAACCCAGGTTTACAGAGTTCCAGATGAAATCACTGGATTTCAGTGTTCTGCTTGCTCAGTATTCAGCTTTCATTAGCTCCTGACAGATGAACCAGGAGTTGAGTTAAGAACAGGGGAGATAAGCCTTGATTTCTGGGCTTGTTTTCCAGCCATTAGACAGCACTTTAACGTTAAACTCCTAGTTTTAGAGATTGGACGGATGACAATTGGTGGTTTTTTTTGTTTTTTTTTGTTTGTTTGTTTTTCTTTTTTTGATATTACCAATATCTCCATGTTCTCCATGGAACAGACAGAACAGCATGAATTCTAATATGATTTTATATTTCTGTTGCTAATCCTGGTTTAGCCTTGACACAGATAAATCTGGTATTAAGCAAAGGAAGACGTTGCATAAACATCTAAACATGCATAAACAGTAAATGTTGTCTCTCCTCCTTTCAGTAGGCACAGAAATTCACACCAGGGCAGTCAGTTGCAATGTCCAGTTTTCAGAATATTTAATTATCTTAAAATGGAAGGGTTCGTTGCAAATGCCTTTGCTAGCCTTTTATCCAGAGTAAGACAAGAATACAACAGCGACTGATAAACACAGACATGTAAATGAATGTGGTTGTTTGCCTAAATTGTATTTCTTTGCAGCTGTGGAACAAATTCTGCTCTTAGTTATACTAAGGCATCAGCTGTTGATTTCAATGTAGCTAGGAGTGGGCAGCTGAGGACAGGACAGATCCATCCATCCACCTATTGGTTGATCAAACCATTGCAGCATGTAGCATCTCAGCTACAGACCCATGCCACCATATGGGTATATGCCTTACCCCTGTGGGTACAGAGGGACTGAAGTCCCCCTGGCCTCCCTGTAAAAGGGAGGGCTAGACAGACACCAGCAATTGGAAGTTTCTTCCTTTCTTTAAAAAGATATTTAATAAATAGCCTAAGCTCAAAAAGCAAGTTAAAAACTCATAATCAATTTTGTCATTCTTGCTTTCTTATTTGTAGGAAAAAATTAATCACTTTTCTCCCACCCTCTGATAAGACTAGGCTTTTGCACTCTATTAACCCCAGGGGCTACAAGATAGACTGTTTTCTAACAGGTGAATTAGTGCTAGATAACATTACCACAAATGCCAAGTCATTAAACATGTAATTGGAATTTTTTTTTCCTATCTTAACTTTTCTACATTATAAAGGATCTTTACAAATTAATGACAGAATATGAAGCTGCCCTGAGAGCTATTTGCCTATTAAAAATGGGCATGAAAAACTCCCATCCCCATCACATGAAGAACTATCCCACCAATTTCCAATTACTTCTGCCACTGACAGTTCACTGGACTGTTAAGTTATATTCTGCACCATGCTGTTTAATGTGGCTAAGTCGTGCAGGTATTTGCTACTCTTCTTTTTTCATTCTTCTTCTCCTTTCTATTTTTTTTCCCCTGATTGTGAAGAAATTAAGCTATGTCACTAATGAAAAAGGAGAATTTTAGTACCATAAAGGCACAGTTAATTTAAAGATGAATCCCTGGCAATAACTAAATCCTCACAGCACCCTGGTCCTAATATGTTTCTGGAAGTTTATTTGGGACCTTCAATAAAAGCCTTCTGATGGCACTTGCAGATACTCTGATGCACGAAGTCTTTGTAAAAGGAGCTAAAGATTATGTCTGCATCTGGTAATGACAATGGTAATATTAGTGGTAATGGTAATAAGAAGGAGAAGGTTTCACTGTGGGATTTTTTTTTCCTTCTATTTGATGAAAACCTTCAATTGAGAATGCAAGGGAAGATTGACAAATATGATCACTTATGTCAAGAACTGAAAACAAAAAAATCTCAGGCTTTGGAAGTGTAAGCAAAACGCCAGTTATTCAAAGTGCTTTGAAGCTCCACAATGGGGAAATCAAAGTGTCAGCATGTACTAGCTTTAATATAAGGGGGTGGAGCCTTTAAACAGAGATGTTAATGGTATCACTGGGTGTTGAATAAGACAATCCTAAATTTATGGGTACCTCTGTCTGAGCCAGAGCTGCCGGTCAGCTGTCTTCTCTGTGTCCTCTGCAGTTTTGCTTCTCACCTTCCTGGGGTGCTTATGGTGTCTCTAATAAAGCATATGCTCTCTGTCGATTAGTGAATCTTACCTCTTAAGCAGCACCCAATTCACTAAGTATTTATATTCAATCTATATGATTTGTGTGAATATTTATTAAATATCCATGTGGACGAGGGTGAGATGATCTCACTGCACATGCACATGTCAAAGCATTGTGTCAGGCATACATCTTTTCTTCAGAGTTGCTTGAACCAGTGCTGTGATTCCATCTGTAAGCTTTGGAGACACTTTAACCTAGCCATTTCTGATTTCAATAGAGAGATCATCAGTTTTTACTGAGAATGGGGAAAGACCTGGACTTTCTCGAAGTTGTATGTGTCTATGAATTATTAAGGTGGTGCAACTATAAAACAAGTACAAATGATTTCTGACAGAAACTTTGAGGCACTAATGACCAAAGGAAAAAAAAAAAAAAAAAAAAAAGACACATCCAAAATGCAGCTATAGAACAGGACTATTAAAATGAAGAGGGGAATAAAGAACCTATTTGATGTGGAACGATTAAAAGAGACAGGGTTATTAAACCAAAGGAAGCGAGGGGAAGCAGGAAAATAGTACTATGAATGTATAAGTATCTTTCATCTTGGGAGCAAATCCCTGGAAAGAGGAAAAGTTATCAAAGTGAAAGAAAAAAAATATAAATAAAAGCATGAAGATAAATACATATAAACTGGATGGCTGGGTGTCTTCGGATGGAGAGAGCTGGAAGATTCACATTGGCATTTTGAAACACCCAGTGTAACATTGCTCTGTATTCCCAAGTACCTCCTTATCACATGCACTCCACATATGTGCTTCAGCATGTCTAATATGTGGCTTCTTTAGCAGCCTAAACTCGGCAAGTCACTCAAGCAGATTAATGCTGGGATATTTCTGGATGAGTTGGGTTTTATACTGGAAACAGTAACTCATTCCACGGTGGCCAAAAAGCAGATTTATAGACCCAGTGATTTCCACTACTGCAGCTACTTCTGCAGCCTGTTTCATTTTCCAGCCTTTTCTTTCCTCCATCTTCAAATCTCTCACTGAGGTCCACTTTGATGTTTTTTTTTTTAATTTACCTTGGCTCTCTGACTTTGAGGATTAAATCTCACTTACATAACTAAACAGAAGACAACAACAACAACAAAATAACTGACCCTTTAATGCAGTAAAATATATATATATATATTTTTTTCCTTGTTGCTTTTCTTTCATTAAATATTGTTCTGACTCCTTTGGCTTCTAAGATCTAAAGACAGGGATCGGGGTTCAAATGTTCCTTTATTCTTTTTTAACCTTGTGCTTATTTACACTGGTATTATTATAAGGTGAAATATGCTAAACCAAAGGGACATTATTTAGCACCTATATCCAACGTTAGAAAGATAAACCTCAGCTAGTCATTTCAGGGATGAAATGAAGAATTGTGGTTTTAAACGGCTGCGTGCAGTTCAAGCACCTCATTGCTGTTCTACAGAGTATATACAAATAGTACAATTCAATAATGAATGGGAAGCCTCCTCCTTCAACCTGTAAATTAATAGTTGAAACGTGCTCTTGTGCAGACATCCGGTGTCTGGGCCGGTTCACACCTGGCATCACACCAGGGCTCACGTGAAATTCAGGTGGGCCACGGGCTTTGTGCTGGGTGTTTGAGCAGGGCTATTTTCACTCTGCGACGAGCAAGTGCAGTCATATGTTTCAATAAGGGACTTATCCGCTAGCATGTGAAAATGTTACCACTAATTTTACACCTTGAAAACAAATCAGGGTTTCACAGTTTGAAAGCAGAAACCAACTAGCTATAAACCGTCAGATTGACTGTGATCTCGGAATTGAATAGGTCTATTTGTTCTAACAAACAGTTAGGCCATTAAATTGCAAAGCCTTCCAGTGTTTGTCCAGGTAAATAAGGACACATCCAAATTGATTATCTGTTGTTCGGAGGTAATGATACGTAATAAACTATTTGCTCTGGGTAAAGTAACAAAAATGTGCTTTAGTGTGCAGATGTGCAGGATCTTCCAGTGTAAAAACAGGATCTCCCCCCTAGGTTGTCTCAAGCCCAGGGCTTCATCACACCCTCCTGCCCCCCATTCCTGAAGGTGAAATACATTTGCCTTATAATACAGAAACATACATTTTTCTTGCTCCATAAGCCTGCATGGTGCTGTTGTTTCTGCTGATGGGGAGTCCTCAGAAATCTGCATGTGGGTATAGACACAGGAAAAAAAAAAAAAAAAGATTTCAGGGACTTTAGGGTTGATCCTGTTCCTTTCAGTGTCATTATACTCATTAGAAAGGAAGGAAGGAAGGAAGGAAGGAAGGAAGGAAGGAAGGAAGGAAGGAAGGAAGGAAGGAAGGAAGGAAGGAAGGAAGGAGGGAAGGAAGGAAGGAAGGAAGGAAGGAAGGAAGGAAGGAAGGAAGGAAGGAAGGAAGGAAGGAAGGAAGGAAGGAAGGAAGGAAGGAAGGAAGGAAGGAAGGAAGGAAGGAAGGAAGGAAGGAAGGAAGGAAGGAAGGAAGGAAGGAAGGAAGGAAGGAAGGAAGGAAGGAAGGAAGGAAGGAAGGAAGGAAGAAAGAAAGAAAGAAAGAAAGAAAGAAAGAAAGAAAGAAAGAAAGAAAGAAAGAAAGAAAGAAAGAAAGAAAGAAAGAAAGAAAGAAAGAAAGAAAAGAAAGAAAGAAAGAAAAGAATATCTGTCGTCACAGACTTCAAAGCTACTAGCTGCCCAGCAATAAATCTTGGGCTCATGTCAAAATGTCTCCAGCAGAATTTCTAGGATGAAACTTCACAGCTCGCCATTACGCAGGAATTGATGATATATGATCCAGGCAGCATGAGCAGTATTCAAACAGGAGAAGTGGTAATCTAAATTTTGTCAAATGGGAAGCAGTTAAATGATTCTTGCCTTTCCCAATTGGAACTTAACTGACTTTTTTAAACTGTCATGTAAGAATTCCTCCTGTGCACAGTTTCTTGGTATCTTCAGAATCAGATTATGGCTACTTGCAGCTCTGGCTGGAAATCTCCAGTGCAAGGGAAAGGGAATGAGCAGTAGAGACCAAGAACCAGGGACAGAAACATTTTGCATCAGCAGCAGGACCTTCTTTATGGGATTCTGCTCCATCACTTGTGACAAACGCCAAATTGAATGTTTGTGGGGACAAATTCTGAGGGGGTAATAACCCGTGCTGAGGCAGTGTGAGAATGATAAATGTTTTATTGTCTTTATTTTTCTCACATCACTTGCCAGTTAGACTTACAGGATGAAATTAGCAACCTTCCGAGGCGGAATTTGTCTTGCCAAATTTTAGCTGACTAAAACATTGAGTGGGATGGTGTGCACAAGGGAAACACGTGACTTTAGATACCACGGGATGCTGATGCTCAGGTGGGTGTTTAAGCTGTCGTTAGAGCTGGCACAGAGCTAGTCAGTGCTGCCAGTGGCTCCGGGGAGCTATTTCAGCCGTCCCAGTGCCTGCTTTGTGCAAGCAGCCTTGTCCCCCAGGCCGCAGGGTCTGCACTGATGTCCCTCCCCTGCATGTTGGGACAGCCTAAGGACATGCCGGGACTCACTTCAGGCTGTCTGATTTCAGTTTCTTTGAGGTCCTGCTGTTAGTGCCCCTAGCATGGGCTGCTGGTCAGGCAGAGGACAGGTCTTTTGCAAGGTGTTTGATGTTCACCCAGCCCCAGGCACCCTGCACAGCCCGGGGGAGCTTGGTGTTGATGGTGAGGAACTGAATCGTGGTCAGATCATGCTCCTCACCCAACCTGCACTGGTAAGCTCCCTCTGTAATTAGAGGAGCAGACAGGTGCCTTCAGCAGCATTGTCATTTAATCTATCTTAAATGCCTATTTTAGGATGATACAAAATCTAATTTCTCCCAAATGATTATTTGAATGTGACTAGCTAAGACTTACATAACTTATGTTAGGAGCCTTCTGCTGGAAAAGTATCACAGAGATTTAGTGGAAAGGAGGGGGTCACCTCTACCTGATTATGGTGTAACGTTGCTGGTATCAGCAGCAGAGCGCTGTGGGTACGTTTAACCAATGTCCACTGAAATAGAAAGCAAGATAACTAATCAAACAAGCGAACCAGGCATTATCTCTCAGTGATAACATAACAGATGGCAGGCAATATGGAGAGGGGAACACACAAAGAGAGATATTAATTTAAGACAGACAGGGAGATGGAACAATACCTTCAAATAAATGGCTCAAATTGAAGGCCAGATCTGAAATGCATATTCAGAGACTGATGGGTTCAGCTCTCAATGAAAAAAAAAAAAATTATTGTGGCTTTTGGTGGTTTTTTTTGTTTGTTTGTTAGTTTTTTTCTTAATATAAGTAGAAGAAAGATCATGCATTTATATTTATTATTTATCCAAAAAAAGAAAAAAAGAGGTGACGCTACATTTTTTCTTGAGCCCTTTTTTCACTAAGTTGCTAAATATTGCAGTTCTTCTGGTGGAACCGAGGCAAAGTGGTTAAAAAGACACGAATGTTTTGTTTCTTAAAAAAAGAAATAGAACACTAATAAGTGGAAAAGTATTTTTTTCCTTTTCTTTTTATTTTATTTTAGAAAATGATGAGACTACATAATCTCTAGACGGTACCGAAATCTAAATCTGAAAATCCTCCGACAGACCTGCAAATATATTTTTAACCACTAGATGGTGCTTAAAGTACAGCGTTGAAGTGAACTGCTGTAGCGTGAAATGGATAGACAGGTACCTATGTCTGAGGCTTAGCGAGGTAGAGGTTGTTTTTATTTTCCCCATATCCAGGAGGAAAAAAAAAAAAAGGAGCGGGGAAAAAGAAAAAAAAAAATACTAAATGTCTTATCTGACTTTTTTTGACTTAAAAAGAAAAATGGACATGGCAAAAGTGTTCCTGATTAGATTGGTACAAAAAGATGATGCATTCTTTCTGGATGAATCAGGAGATATGAGGTTCTGTCACTCTTTAGATATAGACCTGAAATAGTAAGCTCAAATTTATAGCCTCTTGAATGAGCCACAGGACTCTGTTTACTCATACAGTAGAATTGGGTGCAGTTCCAGCAGTTCTTCTCTGTGATCAGTTACTTTATCACCTTGATCAGTTCAGAAGATACAATAACTCTCTTTTTTAATACATCCTACTACAGTAGATCCTTTATCAACCTTCTTTGGTTTTAATCACACTTCTGGGGTAGAAATCCTCTCCCCAATCTCTCTCTTTGACATGCATGCAACCACATGCTCACAAACCCAGAAATGCCTATGTGTTACTTTCTGACCTTTCGCAATTTTTATATTTTCACGGGAAAAGGCTGCAAGAGGTAGGGAGCAGGACCTACAGAAAAGATAGCTCAATTAGAGCTGCTCCTTTCTGCCAGCTCTGGTTTCCAAAAAGATATTCCTCACACAAGTTTTTCCAGCAAGAAAGAACACTGAGGAGGTCAATGAGATTTTTCAGAAAATTGGGAATAGCAAATATTTCCCTGGAGCTCCTCCCATCGAACACCCTGCTCTGCAACAGGGAGCACTTCTTCCTGACCTCTTCTGCCAATAAACTGCGCCCAGAGGTATGCAGATCAATACCATTGCTTAATGTACATGAAGAGGTTATTCTGATTCTTATTCTTTAAAAAAAATAACACTAGATCATTTCTAAAAGTATCTCATTTTTGAGATTTGTCTCTGAGATGTTCTGTGGCATTGAGTTCTAAAACTGGCAAATATTTGTTTGGTATTGCTAATTATCCAAAACCAAACAAACAATCCTGCTACATCTTTATGTAGACAACCATGATTCACAGATTCACAGATTCACAGATTTTTCTAGGTTGGAAGAGACCTCAAGATCATCGAGTCCAACCTCCGACCTAACACTAAGTACTCCACTAAACCATATCCCTAAGCTCTACATCTAAACGTCTTTTAAAGACCTCCAGGGATGGTGACTCCACCACCTCCCTGGGCAGCCCGTTCCAATGCTTAATAACCCTTTCGGTAAAGAAGTACTTCCTAACATCCAACCTAAAACTCCCCTGTCGCAACTTTAGCCCATTCCCCCTCGTCCTGTCACCAGGCACGTGGGAGAATAGACCAACCCCCACCTCTCTACAGCCTCCTTTCAGGTAACTGTAGAGAGCGATGAGGTCGCCCCTGAGCCTCCTCTTCTCCAGGCTGAACAAGCCCAGCTCCCTCAGCCGCTCCTCGTAAGACTTGTTCTCCAGACCCCTCACAAGCTTGGTCGCCCTTCTCTGGACTCGCTCGAGCACGTCCATGTCCTTCCTGTAGCGAGGGGCCCAAAACTGAACACAGTACTCGAGGTGCGGCCTCACCAGAGCCGAGTACAGGGGCTAGTACATGAGAGACATTCAAATTGGAAAGGTGGGTCTAGAAATGTTATAAAGTATTAGGTCATACAGAGAGTTAGTAGGCAATGGCTTTATTACCCAGACCTAACTTTTCTTTAGGAAAAAGATGAAGCTCTGTGTATCATAACAAGTGTCACCAATTCAACAATTTGGGCCTGATCCAGAGCTCCTTGTGTCTGGGACAAGCTTTCTCTGAGGTCCAAATCTATTTATTAGCTTCACGGCAGCCCCAGTGAGCAGGAATATTTTTCACAATAACCAGTTCAGGAATAGCTGTAGCATTGATCTCATCACTGAGATTTACTCTTGAATTAATAGGTTTGCACCAGGTGACCTGGCTTTGGTAATGAGTTTGTGTGTGAAATCTTGGAGCGTGAGGATTACCCTGCAATTCCTGAGCATCTGCTGGACAGGACATACTTATTTTCTTGAATCAAGGTTGTTTAAAAGTAAACTTCTGGGCAGGTTTCATTTTGCTCTATGGTGTTTCATAATGATGCGTTACAGGCATCTTCAGAAGTCACACGCTGGTTGTATGTATTGGCCAGATGTGTCCTCTACTATGGAGGATGTAAAGGCACAGACCCAGCTGAAGAATGCTTGAGGACACTTTGTTCTTTCTTCCAGCTGGTAACTTCTTTTGTAGTAATTGCAACTTTCCTCCAAGCCTCTGAAATTCCTTTCCAAAATTATGTCCTGAACTGCACAACTCCTAACACAGCCGTGAAAGTATTCACCTTTTCTTTTAATCAGAGCAAATCTTATCTGTTTCTGTCTGTTGCTCCATCTGTCTGTCTAACCTGCTGCTCTGCAGTCTAGAAGGGACTGACAACCTTTTGGGTTGTTTCATGTACCTCTTGTAACCTCTTGCAAAGCAGCAAAGCTTTACTTGAGGGGGCCAAACTCATCTGTGATGGTGAAACTTCATTGACGTCAAGAATTTTATACAGGGAATGAATTTGATCCACAGTCTTCCCTGGGGACCACTCCAGACACAAAATGCGTGTCTGTGCACCATCAGAGGCGGGGAGGGGAATCCAAGGTAAGGTTTTGCAGAGATTGTTCCAGGACAGTAGTAAATCATACACTCATTGCTGCGCTGCACAGAGTACGCTAAAGGAGAACAAGAAAAATGAAGGAACATGCAATTCTGCCCACTTCAGCAGTTAGGCTTTTGTTAGAATACTCTTAAGCAATTACAAAGCTGCCAGGACTGTATTTAATTAAATATATTAATATCAGTACAAAAATAAAACCCAAGCAACACTTACATCATGCCTACAAGGTGTTATTGTTCTGTTTATTTTTTACAGATGGACGTTTTTTCAGGGAGAAACTTGCCAAGTGCTGTGAGGGAGAGAGGGAAAGAGAGAGAAAAGGTGGTAGAGGGATATAGTGAAAAGAAACGTTGATGCTACGGGAGAAATGGCAGCTCTTATATTTCAGGAAGGCAAACACACTACAGTGCACGTGTGATAAGGAAGTGTGACTTGAGTTCCCTACTTAAGGCTTCACTGAAATTGCCCAGTACTTACGGGAAAACAGATGACAGAGTAATTAGAGGTGGTGCATATAATTTATCGTCCTTGGTCTTGAATGTCCTGCAGCTGATATGAATGACCAGATGATTTTTTTCTTATAGACTGTGTGTTTGGGGTGAGTGGGGTGGTTTGAACAGAACTGGGTAACAACAAAAATTCTTATTTAACTAGGATCCTATATCTTTAAACCCCAAAATAAAAAAGGCATGCCTGCATAAGTTAAGATGAAGGGAAATATTCTGTTGCTCTTTCTGAGACAGGTTTTGCACACCTAGAAGCACTCACAGCACAGGGCACCCCAGGAAAGTACGGGTCTGCTTTGCTGCTGATGGAAGGAGAGTCCAGATGTCTATAATTTCATGAATGCACTGCAGCTTTGCCTACACACCTCTGTGTCTGGAGAGGGTAACACCCTGCGCTGGAGAGGCTGGGGAGCCTGCGTGTGTCAGATGGGAGTGGGATAGAGACTGGTCCTGGGTTAACAGCAGAGCAGCCTTTCCAAGGTGCTGTCTGGCTTCCGGCAGGATCAAGCCCCTGGAAAGATCAAATCCCAGGATCACATTGAATGCTATTTTCTGAAATATTAGTGTGCTTCATGGATTGTACCAACACGTTTCCTTTTCAGCTGCCACTATTAGAAAGTAAAACACCTGTCCCATGTGCAAAACAATTTTTAATTGTACTGAAATCCATCAGGTACTGTCTGGAAATCAGATGTCCTGCCTCAGTATCCGGTCAATTATGCCAGTGTTGTGATGGTTTTCTTCTGCCCTAGGAGGGAACCAAATGTGCAATCACAACTCACTGCTCATTGCTTTGAGGGTGTCACCAGTCTGAGGTGACACCCAGGGACAGGACTCAGTCCTTACCTTGAGCAACAGAGGCATTTTGGTCTAGTCTACATGCTGGCTGGGTGCTATTGCAAAGTGTGATGATCACCCCAAACTGATATGGCCTGTACATGAGGCTTTCTCATCATTTATTTTGCATGTGCTTTGCATCCCTTCATGACCTACAAGAGTGTGAGACTGCAAAGAAAGAAGTTTTTTTTTTGTTTGTTTTTGTTTTTTTTTTTTGTTTGTTTGTTTAGAGAAGGGGAAAATGTGCACATTGTTACTAGTGGACGTGTCTTTCTCAGTCTCCCAGATGGGGAAAAAGTGTGTTTGAGATGAAAGAACAGTTGGATTTTTCTTTTACTTTCTACAAGCTGTGGCTATGTTTTTTAGAAAGGCTAAAGGAATTAAGTATCCATTTCTTTTTCAAGTGAAAAGTCCAAATCTCTGAGCTAAGCCTATAAGATAAATGTTTTGCTTGCTGTATTTTAACCTCAGAACTGACCATGTGTTGGGTTATCCGTGCTCCCGTATTACCTTAACCATACCGTGGTATTCATTATCCCGGTAACAGACACTATGTTAATTTACAAAGAGAAAATCTCAGGGACGTCCGTAAGCTCCCACACAGAGGCACTGATGAGGAAAAAACTTAGCATTGGGTGCGCTCTCTGTTTTTCGCAGACTATTTCAGGTGGTGGCTGCAAAATGGAAATGCTCAGCCGATAAACACTTGTGAATGGTAGGTGAAGGGAGCTCTCATTTCAGGTGCAAATCCGATAGCTTCCCCTGCAGTTAGAGGGAGAGGATTAGTTCCCTTCGCCACACGTTGCTCATACCTCCGCCCACCCCCCCACCTTCAGCATCTATATCCGAACCCTCCATCTGAACCAAAAAGCTATATCTGTCCCTCAGTAAAACATCTTTTATTTGCCAACTTGTTTTTCCCACAGCCTCCCGCTCCCTTTTGTGTTTGCGCTAATGTTCCGAATGTCTACACCGCGTAGCCGATGATTATTTGTGAGACAGACTGAGTTAATGCAGATTTGCAAGCTGTTCCCATTTGTTAAATGTCAGAAAAACACATGCAAGTCACTGGCTTTAGCACTTAGCTGCCAGCTGGCTCTTCTGAAAGGAGGGGACAAATGACAGTCTATCAAACAGCATGCTTTCAAAGAAAGAGGAGACCTGTTCCAGAACTGCAGCTTCAGAGGCTCTTTTAACAACATAAGCAAAACTGGGAGCCAACCTCATTTTTCCCCCCTGGCTGTAATGAACACATAGCTTAGCTACAGCATTCCCCCACACCCAGTAAAATGAACTGGAATTACAAGGCTTATGAAGAAAACAAGTGTTGTTTTTTCTCTTTTTCCTTATTTTTTTCAAATTTTATTTCCTTTTTTTCTTCTTTCTTTCTTTTTTTTTTCTTTCCTTTTTCTTTCTTTCTTTTTTCTTTTTTTCCCTCTTTCTTTCTTTTTGGATCAAAAGTAAGACCAAAAAATGTCAAAAGGGAAAGGAGTGGGGTTCTGAGATCAGTCTCAAATCTCAGAAGAAGACTGTGGGAAGTGGTGCCAAATGGAAGTGTTTATCCATGGGTAAGTGCCCAGTGTAGATTAACATATTTTAATTATGGGCTCTGGGTTTGCTGTGCTCCCTGAAGAATACATGATTTAGGCCTCACTGGTGAGCCAAGGTAGCCGGGGGGATGTTTTGTTTGCCATGCATGCTGATGGGAGCTCTGCCCTCAGGACGGGCAGACTGCGCTGGGTGAGCGGCAGCGAGCCTTTCTCCTCTTGAGATGCCGCTTTCTTTGTGCCACCCGATGTGCTCCGACCCTGACCTGGAGGCTGATGCTCCTCTGCTGCTTTCCTCGGTGCTGCTTTCCCGGGTGATGTCCACCAGGTCCTCCAACATCACCCGCTCATTAGGATGTCTCTGAACAGCTGTCACGTGGTGCTGACTTTTTGTCACCGCTGACAGCGGTGAGATTAAAGCAGGTAGCCAGAGGCTGAAAAACTCTCTGTTTTGTTACAAAGCCCTGAGTCGCCTAGCCCCCGGTTATAAATATGAGGTGTCAGGCTTGGATTCACTCTGAGTCACTGGCAGCCTTGGGTAGGACCCACTGCACAAATGGCCCCATTTATCGTAGCAGGACTGTTAGTGTACATTGCCATCATTGTCAAGATATCAAAATCTGGCTATGTGGGTTTAGTGCTTCATAATTAACAAGCTGCATTGCTCTAGTGAACGTCTGCTGATTATGCAGTAAGACTTTGAAATGAGTGGTCAGTTCCCAAAGTTTTCTCTGGTTAGAGCTCAGTGGCCAGCCAGGACAGCGCTTTGAGGATTTTTACAAAGGGCAAGATCCATCTTTTCTTCTTTATTACCTGAAGTCAGTCACTGCCCAAGCTAAACAGCCAGGTTCCTTCTCGTAGGCAAACGAGAGACAAAACTCTGAAGAAGGTAGTTCATGCTGGATAGGTAGACAAGGGAGTCCCTGCTGCTTCTCTCTGTCACTGGAGGGAGCCCAGGTGTCTCCAGATGCCTCTAGGCTCAGTGCTACCCAGTGAAATGGGAGAAGTGAGGTGAGATGAAACCTCTTCTAATTATGGACACTGCCTGCAAAGCTCATTGCTCTGTAGCTCATGAGTGCATCTCAGCAGCTGTCCCAAGGAAGGACTTTGGTGCCAAAAGTAGTCTAAGATTATCATCCAAGTCACACCTCGTTTCAACTAATCCAGGGGAAGCATAAACTCTCCATGTGTGTATTTTTTCTTTGAAAACATGCCCTGGGCAACCCAATTTGAAAGAAAGGTGGTTAACTTCTGTATAAATCCCCATGAGATCCAGGAATCAGGCAAAATTAAGCCTCTGAATCTGATAGGTACAAGCTGAGCCATCATTGATATCTTCAAGTTCAGCACGTGGCCTTCAGTCAAGGCCCCTTTCAAAGATAAAACAAGTCTATCTATTTAAACAAAAAATCAGATGTTCCAAGTTCCAGGCTGTCTTCATTCAAAGAATAAGAGACTTCATTTGCACTAAGCTTCTTATTAAAGTCTCCAACTTTAGACTTAAGAGGCTCTAAGAGTTATTACTCTGCAGCTGGAGAAATCTAACCCCATTTTGAATTGTGAGTGTTCAACGTCTTCACAGCTAGATCCACTGAGAGATTTAGACCCACAGAAATTTTGGCACCCAACTGCTATTTGTCTCATCACCTTCATCAACATAGATCACAGCTTGGATGTAAGGAGTAACAGAAAATGAAAATACCAAGCAATATCTGCCTGTAGATAGAGAAAAGACAGTTGCTGTCTGAAAATTTCCTCCACATTAGGTTCTTATTATCTTTTCTTTTGCACCATCAACTGTTCCATGCAATTGTGCTTGGAATCATTCAACTGAAAAGAAAGGCTCCCCTGTCCATCTTCCTGGCAGACCTGACCAAAAGCACCTCCTTTTCTCATTCCCTTTCTCAGATCTGGCTGGTGAAGCTTATCAAGCAGAGCATCACAACAAAAGTAGCCTCTCTAACTCTCCGAAGTCTGACCCCAAATACTGAGATCACCATTGCAGCAATTTGTTGCAGGTTAGCATATGGCACTCCTACATTTTTTTGCGGCTTGAGAATATTGTTAGGTAAAGACAGCAGTCTAACAGAGCCAAGAGTACTGCAGCTCCATGCCCCAGGTCTAACCAGTATGGGCATGTATTCCCAGTGGACACACACTCATATACACACGTATACAGCATATATACATATATATATGTACAGATCTACACAGGTCACAGACAAACACACAGAGCACTCACACTAACAGTCTGCACCAACAGCCTCATCCTGTCCCCTCTCTGGCTGATAAGGATGAAAGTCTCTCAGTGCAAAATACACGTATATGTACATATATACATATATAAATATAAAATACAGATCCTCCAGTAGTTGGATTCAGCCACTCAGTCTGCCCAGTAACTGCTCCTGGGTCCCAGCCTTACCAGTTGCTGGCACCTGGACGCAGGATGCCCTGAGGCTGCAGCCCCCCTCTAGTTTCTCCAGGCGCACAGACCCCTTGAGTACACCATCACACACATGCAGAGAGTGGATCCAGACAGGAGCGCTGACCAGCCCTTTTTCACACAAAGACAGCTATTTTAATCCCCTTTTTACTCAATTTTCAGATGCTGATCCTCCCGAGCCACCTTGATCTCTGCTTTTCCCACCTTTGTTTTCCTCCCCTAAACATCCCCAAAGATATCCCACTCAGTTCCCAAATGCTTGTCCAGTGCATCCCATAACGTGTCCCTGAGCAGTGATCCCTCTCCATCCCAAACTGGTCCAGAGAGCAGCTCCTGTAACTCACTGTGGGGTGCTGCTCTCCCAGGGCAGCCCTGGGAAGGACTGGGGATCATTTTTGTATATATAACCTAACGGGTTAAATAACCTAATTCGGGGAGGGGGGGGGAGGAACCCTTGGGTTATTTTGGTTCCTCCCCACCACCAGGCTCTGTGTTCCTGTGTGTGTGGAGATGAGCCTTTTATCTCACAATCTGACAAATATCTGCTTTCTGTGAGATTTTTTGTTGCCTGGGTAGATCCTGCTCTGTCTCCAAGGCACATAAATTGTCATACTCGTTACATGAAGAGCATCAGGGTGAGAAAGCCCTTTCCCTTCATTTTCTTGAACAATGTCAGGCTCAGACTTAAGCAGTGAGTGCTGGTAACAGCAGAAATGTGGTTCATGCAGAGAGATGGTGAAACGAGCAGTCTAGTAAATAGAGCAGGATGTACCTAGCAGTGCTCTGGAAGTCCTGGATCAGCTCATGGACTTCTCACCAGATGAAAGTCAGCATCCCCATTTGACAAAAGAGGATATTACTGCTAGCATTCTCCTGGGGCATCAGAGGCTGAAAGTAATGCTAGCAAAATACTTAATGCTGTTAGTGTCAGACATGTAAGCCACTGGTAATATTGAAATCTCATTTCTAAGTGCACACAAGACAGATTTTCAAGGATGCTTAGATTAAAGATCAGCAGATGTGAGGGGGGATTTTCAGAAGTTGTTATGAATTTCATTCCTATTAACTTCAGCAGAAGATAAGCATTATTTTGTAACTTCAGTTGCCACCTATTAGTATCCTTAGAATATCTAGATGTCTTTAGAAATTTCCCTGGGAACTTTTATATAAAAAGTTCTTCATTTTAAAAGTGAACACTAAGGAACATTTCTGTTTAGTTGTTATACTGTTGGTATCATAAGACAATGCTTATCCTTTTTCTGGGGAATGGATATTCACTAAACTGCTGGCTAAACTGGATTCTTGGACACGATAAAGAGCACACTAAACAAGGCAGAAGATGTGAGAAGAAACAAAAGCAAAACTTATATCTTGCTTTTGGATTCATCCTGAACCCTGTGTTACCTGCATGGCAGTTGTGCTTATACACTGGGCAGTTGTAAAGAAGGGCTTATGAATGGAAGCATTATTTTGTTGTTGCTGTTGTTGTTTTACTGCTTCCTCAGTGATTTTAGGAAAGTTATCCTGGGCATCTGTGCTCTTATTTGCTTAATGCACCTCAGAGTACTACACACTGAGCCAGCTCTGAATAAGGAGGCTGCAGGACCTCAGTTTACCAGCCCCAAGCTAGGATGGCCATCCTGCTCCTGCAGTCAGGGCTGGCTTCTCTTCAGGCGATGATGCTGCAGTGCAGACACCCAGCTATTTTGGAGCCAATTTAAATCTCTGTCTCACAGTGATGTCTTACACAGCGCGGGCTTATGATTAAAGGCTTGTCCAGAGCCCCCAGAAATGGATAGGATGCTATCCACTGTGCTTCAGTGAACTCCATCTAAATCAAGAAATTCTCCCCACCTCACTTCCCTTCCTTGAAACAGGGATAGCAACCTTTTCTTAACACAGTACCCATCTTGCTCAACACAATAGATCCCTAATCATGCAGGGACAGAGAGAGGAGAGGGGAGGGAAGGGCAGATGGCATCATCCTAATGCAAATAATAAATAATCAGAATAATCCCTGCATCAAGAGTTACATTAGGTGCAGAACTGGGGAAAAACACTGTTGCATTCCCCAGGAGTGAGTCAGAGAGGGGGATGTGACATAAAGTGCTCTCAAGCTTTTGTGAGTGTGTGTGTGTGCGCTTGTGTTATACTGAGGGCAGAGCAACGTGGGAGGGCAGAGGCAGAAAATTATAGTGCTGGAAACCAACTTCTGTGTTTAAAAGATTTTTGTCAGCATCTCATGAGCCGGGTGACCAAATGCTCACATTGTAGGGGTCTTGTATTCATGATCTGGATCCATATGTCACACACTTAATCAGAGAGTCATAATCGTGGGATAAAGCAGGCAGATCTGAAATGTCAGTGCTCAGGTAGAAAGAAATCCCTCTTTCTCCTGACTTCTTTAGCTGAGATGTTGAGCACTTGCACTCCTATTGCTACTTCTTGGTTGGACTGTTTCTATTTCCACAGTGTCCTCATGCCTGTCATTGCTTGGACCTGGTTCAATAAACACATTAGCCACATCTGAGAGTACAAATATTTCTTCAGAGGCTTAAATGTCTATTTGAACATGTGATTGCAGTAACCGCACGTGCAGTCAGAGTCAGCCCTGTATACAGCATCAGTACTGACATGTCCAAATTTAGGCAAATCACGCTTGAGAGGAGGAACTACACTGGGGTCAAACGATAGGGAATAGTGGCTGCCTGCATCATCAGGTCTGTCAGAGGTGGTCCTGTAAACAACATCGGAGGTTGGGTGGGACCACCAGCCTCTTACAAAACTTCCATGAGGAGGATGCGCATCACTGTCCAGCACATGCCTCTGCATCTGAGCATGGCTCTCTGCCTGCTTGCTCCTGGCTCAGGCTGGGGACAACACCTCTAGCCCTGTTGATGCAGCATCAGCACTGAGGTGACAAGCAGAAAAGGTGGCATTTGCTGGTCTATTGCAACCCAAAAATTCACTGTGGACTACTTCCATAGTGCCACTTGGCTATGTTGACCCAGGGATGAGGCATCAGGTTATTCCAAGGGAAGAAGTGTTGTTCTGAAGGTTCCCAGTTAGGAGAGACTGATACAAGTGGAAACTCAGCTGCACTCCTGAAAAGGGGGATTTCTTCTCATGCAATTGCTGCTAGCTGATACAAGCTTTTGCAAACAACATGAGTTGAGCAAAGTGAGTATTTAATATGTGAAGAATGATTTATAATGTGCTTTACAGAAAAGTTTTCGGCAAATCTGAATTCTCTATTAAAAGCTGCTTGCTTCATTACAGAGCTACCAAAATAGGCAAAGAAAATATTCCTTGCTTATCCCAAGACTCCTTAACTCCTGACAATTTTAATAAATCAAGGAACATTTGTAAGTACTAAATGTTAAATGTGTATTCACAGTTAATTTTTAATCAACTAACAACGGTGATGTGTTAATTGAATGCCATTAAGAAACCATAACTTGATGCATTAGCTATTTTCCTATGCAGGGGAACTTTTCCCAAGGCTTTTAGTTGTTACCCAGGCTTCTTGTGAAAAAAAAAAAAAAAAAAGTATATTTTAAATGTGTTTAGACCTGGACTGTTCAAACCCTAAAATCGAGCCAAGTTCACAAGGTTCTCTGAGGTTCGTAGTTTTGTGAACCTGAGCTGAATTTTAAACAAGCCTGGGCTAAGTTTCAAGTTATCTTGTGCCTTAAGGTATGACTTACAACCTACAAAGTGATCGTGTAGGCTCAACATGTAGACTCCTGGCTTCAATATGAATTGTTTAATTTTTGGCATGTCAACCAAAAGATCAAAGAGAAAGTCTGAAGGGTGTCATTCACCCATCTCTTTGAGACTTGTGAAACTTGCTGGGTTTGCATCTATTTTATCAGCCAGCTCCTTAGCAGTGGAGCTATGCCGCTCCTCTTCCAAAATGAGGACGAGCACTAAGGCCTTGATCACACAGTCTCTGTGGCTGCAGCGCCACCAGCTGAAGAAGTTACTGTTACAGCCCCATCATCTATTCACCTCTGCTCTCCCTGGCTTTCTGGAAGGAGTATTTGTGTAGCTTGCTCTTACCTCTCTTTCTCTAGTGAAAAAGCAGATTAGCTTAACAGCACTGGTTAAGGAGTCTTTGCAAACCCAGCTGAATCCGGGTGATGACAGACAGTATTCACACAAGCAGCTGAGAGGGCGACACTCACGGGATGACAACCCCTGGCAGAGCAACTGGGAATGGACTGTGGCTACCCCTTTGGCCTGCTATGGTACAGATAGCAAAAAAGGTGGTGAAACCCCCAGCTTCTCTTCCGTACATAGTCCTTGTATGGATGCTTTACATATTTCAGCAGGGTTTGAAATAAGTCTGATCAGAAATGCAAGGAGGAAAGGGGGAGGAGAGATGTGAGACAAAAACAGCCAAGTTATAAATATCTCTATTTTTAGATACTCAGATGAAATTTGCTGTGGGGGTTTTTAGTGATGGTAATCAGGAGAAGAATGAAGGGCATCAGTAAAGATGATTGAAACCTATCCAACAAAAATAATCTACTGCAGTTGGCTCATTTTCTTTCTGATGTTGTGCTCAATGAAATGAATTTAAACTGTTTATTTTACAATTAACATGCTATGTGCATTTCCAAAGTAATTTATGAGAAACAATTTTCGTTTTATGTGGGGCTGTGGCAGACAGAGAGAAGAGCTTCAGTTCACAACTGCAAGGTGAAGTTCAAGGGAGGGGGAAGGTGCTTTCTCATATGTGAAATTTGCCACTTTCTATAAAAGCTGCAAGTCCTTTCATGGCTCTTGGCTGTAATGTATGTAGAAGGAGATTCCCTGCTCCTTTTAAGGGTACATGGTCAAGGAGGGATAATAAGAAAGGGAAGCAGTGATGGGAACAAAGTCTGGTCAGTCACACTCACTGATGATTATGTGAGAATATGAGAATATTTATTCCAGCAGGGTTATCTGAAGGAGGACTTAAATTGGGAGACAAAGACCAGATGCAAACCTAGTCAGTTGTACAAATTGATAAGGAGAGAGAGAACATGGGGATGTGGATTCAAACATGGTTTTGTCTGACTGAGGATTTCTGGATCGGGATAATAAGAAAAGCAGAGTGAACAATAGTCAGAATGCTGAGACACAGACCTGATAAAGTAAAATGGAGACAATGACCAGAAACAAACCTCCCAGTCAACACTAGTCGATGGGCTTCCAAACTAGAGGCCCACTTCCAGGAAGATCAACCTGGACTTTGCAGCTGGTAAGAGGGGCCCAGACTGGGAGGGTGCAGAAACTGGGTGCCATCGATGGTGCAGGGCAAGAGGAACAGCAGGATCAAAGGGGAATCAGTAGAAAGGGTGGAGAAGGGCTGGTTGAGTGTAAAACAGGGCGGTCAGTATTCTTGTCTGGTCAAGCCTGTGCCTGGTCACTGCAGTCTGTCCTGTGCTCTTATATTTTCTCATTAAATCTTTTCTCAACTTTCTCTGCATATTCACCCTCTCCCATGTGTATGTGTGCTGAAGGACCAGGTGCCAGCTCCCAGTGGGACCTGTGTGTGTGTGTGAGTGAATTTAGTGCCAGCTGCTGGAGTCAGGCCAGGGGTGCAGGCCCGGGCTGTGGTGCCAGAGGCTGGGCAGGAGCTGGGCTGGGCCCAAGCAGCTGGAGGAGGTGGCTGCACTCTGCACCTCGCCTAACACTGACAAGCTCATGGGGTACTCAGGGTGCCGGGAGCAGGAAAAGCTGGAAGAGAAGGGTGCTGGAGTCATGGGCACTTGGTGGCTGTAGCATCATCAAGGCCATGACAGACAGAGGACAACAAAGAAGGCCTTTGCCATTGCATTAGCAAAGGGTTGAAGCAGAACTATAGGAAACAGTCTGCCTCATGAGGGTCCAGGGCCATACAGAGCTGAGATCAGGAGCTCTTTATGTTGTGTAAAACTTGATCTCTTCTCTTGTCCTCCAGCTGTGGCTCACTTAGGCAAGTGAGCTGGTGTGTGACTGGAAGAGGCAGAGGTAACACTGTCCTTTCTTGCAGTCTCACCTTTAAAACCCCTTCTACATTATGCATTAATAACCATTATCCGTCCCCATCCTCCAAAGGGCTGTCAACAGCAAGGATGAGCTGATGATCTGTGTATTATCATGAGATTTTGGAGGCTAAGGTTTGGTTTCTTGCTCTGTCACACGTTACCTTTGTGACCATGTGCAAATTGCCTCCTAAGGGAAATATGCTGGGTCGTAAAAGGATCTTGAATCTCAAAAATAAAGTCTTAACAAGTGTTAGTGGCTGGAAGCCAGGCAAATTCAAATGCAGAAAAAGGTGCACATTTGTAGTGGACCAGGGAGTTAACTATCAGGACCAAAAAAAAATAAAAAAAAAAAAAAAAAAAGAGGGGAATTCTTCCAGTTTTGATATGTTCAGTTCAAGACTGAAGAGTTAATGCAGCAAAATACAGATTATGTTTTAGCCAAACCCATGTAATTGAGTTTAATACAATAAGTGTGTGACCATAAATGATGATAACCAAGTGGTTAGACTAGGTGTGCTGAAACTCTTTCCAGGCCTTACATTCTCTGAGCCTATAATGTAGAAGGGTTTTTTTTTGAAGGACCATGGCCAGTTCCCACCTCAACAGTTAAATGAAACAAACATGACTGCATAGGAAATATGTGGTATGGGATTCATCTCACCTCACTTAAGTTGTCTATAAGTAATCAGTAATCGGATCAAGAAGTATTTTTTTTTTCTGAAGTTGATGACAAACACCCAACACATACCATGGGCATTTCAGCCTGCCAATATTGGATGCAGAGAACTGACCACTCGCTGGTCACACTGTCTCATCAGCTAGAAAAGAGCCTAGATGATTAACTTGGACCTGATGATGAGCTTTAAAGTGGATAAAGGTGGATGAGATAAATTCCAGCCTGTTCATTCCTAGCTCAGATGTTTAGCAGCTGTGCTGTTATCTTCCCTGTTTTTGTCTCACAACACCTCTTCTTATATTTATCACTCTTGCACGACAGTCCTACATTTCATATCCACCCCAAAATGACTTTCACTTTACCAAAAGCAAGACTGAGCCCGCAAATTAATTGCCCTCTGAAGATGTTTACCACTTTTTATTATCTATGTTAGAGCCTAGATGTCTAGCTCAGACTTAGATCATTTTCTTTCCTGAAATGTACAATGCTGTTAGCAATGATAAAAATCTGCTGTGTTTCTCAACTGAGCCTGAATTTTAAGAGATGATTTTGCAAGGAAATCTGGAATTCACCCAGATGACTGGTAATATGCATATTGTGAAGCGGAGAGAAGATATCATGTAACTTCAGAAGTTGCGAAGTTATGACATTAATGTCTGACTAGTCACATCAGGCTGACACCTTTAGCACTGATGTCACTAGTTGCAGATGCCTGTTCCAAGATGAGAACAACTGCTGTACAAATCATGCTAAATTCATTGATTTCAAGGACCGTGCTTCTCTGCAACAAATAAGTACAGGCATTACTTTATGTAGATGATCAAGGAATTTGGAAATAGGAACCAAATTGTATTCAATGTTTGGCTTTTCAAACAGCATGCTAAATGAGTAGTTCTACATTGGCTGCTTGGGCAGGGAATAAAATAGGCATCTCCGGAGGGTCGTTCAACCCCCAAAAAGTCACCTTCTCAAAGAGTATCTTTCTCCCTTTGCCTTTCTCTGAACTATAGAAAAATTCAAAGGTGACCAACTTATAACTTACTGCCATCAACTAAATATATAGAATTAGAGAGGATGGATCTGTGGTGACATCTTAAAAACCAAAGTAACAGAAATTTTGTTCTCTGTCTTAGTTATTGTTTTGTCTACATTGCTGGAACCAGGATGTCTTTTAATGTTTATTCAAATCTCTCTATATAAAGGTATTTATATATTCATTGGTATATATTTATATATTTATTTACATGCATATTTACATGTGCGTATAGATATTCATATAGATCTCTCCACCAAGCAATTCTCTAATTAGATGTTGTCAAAGAAGAACCGTCTTTCAAAAATGATTGTTTGGGATTTGGGGAAAGTTGGCATGAGGTAGCAGCTTAGGCCCCAATCTTGTAAGCACTTTCTATATATTAATATCACTACAGTGTTATTTATGGTAACAATTATATAATTAACATTATCTGTGTAACGCTAGACCCCATTATGCTAGCTGAGGTACACATATATCATATTTGGCTATAAATCATCTATAAGTCGTATGGAAGAAAAGCATAAAAATATACCACCATATGGACTCCTCTTATGGTATGGAAGTTTTCAGTGACATTTTGTTGTATTCGGGCATGGTATTTTTGTTTTATTTATTGGTTCGTCATACTTTTGCAATCTGAGGTAGCAAATGATAATCCAGCCTATCTGCTGACAGAGACATTTAAATGTTGTCTGTTTATGAACTTCCGTGAGGTTTTCCATTTCAGAATTTTAACTGATATTCTCTTCTCTTGGCAACTATCTCTACAAAACTCTCCACAGCTTCAGCCTTAAGTTCACAGAGTGCCCCTAGGAATGGACGCATTTCTCTACCTAGCTGACCTCTGAGAGAAGAAACAAAACAGATTTCTGGACAAATTCTCTCATGTCATCTGCCACCTCGCTTCAGCTCCTCTTTGGTCTGCAAAGAAGGGCAAAACTCCTTCTTCTCAGCCCTTAGAGGTGGTTTCTTTTCCTCCAGCATTTCTCTGCTCCTCAGCATGAGTTCTTTTCTCATTGCAGAATATGCTTTCATGGCAGCCACATGTGCCTAGAGCTCATGTAGCTCCTTGAAAAGAGTAGTCTGCTTTGATATCCTCACTCAAGAGGAAGACGCATTTGGCTCTACAGCGGGGAAAAAAACAGTCAAGAAAATGCTTCTTGGAACATCAAGAAAAGATGTAATTTCAACTGGTTTGCATTTCATCCCAAACTAGCTATTTTGACCCCACGTATAATCTTCACTGACACTATCATGCCTGTGTTGATGTAAACCCAAACTGCTCTGAATTTGGAGAGGGGGTTATTTTCCAGCCGCAAAATGATGAGTGACTGTGCAGTTTGCTTGATATCAGAGGGAAAACTGAGCCCAAGATTCAACGTCAGAGAGTATCTAGCTTAGTGTAGTGGTCAGGATATAACTAGATCTGTACAATCACGTCTCTACAACACAAAAGGGATTGGAATTTGTCCACCTACAAAAACAACATTTAACACTGCTAGGACTTAAGGTCTGTGGTCCTGGCATGCTTGAGCATTTTAAAGCACATGTTAAGGGCCCATAAAAGTTAAGCAGATGCCCACCTAACAGTATGGATATTTTCCACAAAGCTCAAGGTCTTTCATTTGTGGAATAGTACAGGTATGCTGATACCAAACTTTGATTATATCTAATCCTCTTCTGACTGTGGGGGAATAAATCAAGACAAACATGAAGCAAACAGCAAAGGAATATCTCTTTTCCAAGGAACTTCATGATGTATATTCCTTATCCCAGCAAAGTCAGGGATAAGCAGATTTTATCATGGTTTGTATCTTCACCTGAAAAGCTGTGCCTAAATTTAAACTGCCAGGTCTCACTGCCCCTTATGGGAAGAAGGAAGGATGTCTCTTCCCTGTATTAGATTTCTTAATATTGCTTGTCTGACAAAAGTTATTTTGTCTTGGCTTCATTCCAGTGAGATGAAGCTTGGGTTCATTATGAACTCTTTCCCTGTGTCCCTTATTCTTTAGCAGTGATATTAACATACAAAATACTGCGGTCTGGATTTAAAAATAACCTTCTGTTTTCATCCACCTCTCAAGCTTGAAAGGAAATTTGTAAATTGTCAAGTTGACTTAATTTTTCCTCTGGACTTGCACCTATTTGCTGTAATAAGAATTTCCCCCTTGGGTTTCACTCATCTCCAGCGTGTGGCAGGAAAAAGGGATTAGGATTGTATTTGTCTTCTTTCTGAAGCCAATACCCTTTCAGCAAGTCTGCTATCAGTTCTGGCTGCCAAAACAGCATCTTAATGCCTTACCTGAGGGTCAAGTATTTTATATTAAGTTAACTTTTGCCTCTGCTGACTTTCAGTATTTTATTTACCTAGGAATCCTCACTCCTTATGGAGCTTACTATTGTTTTATGTTCACTCAAACCTGTATTATGCTTTTTGGTTCTTCCTGCTAACCCTACAAAGAAATGGGGAAGGAGTCTTGGGGCTTCTTCTTCCTTCAGTAATGGCCCATTCTAATGAGTTTATCCTGTGATTTGGAGACACTCAACCCTTTGGCATCAAGAGATGGGATTTCTTGACACTAAGTGCTCTGCAAATGCATTTTTTGTCAGAGCTATGGACCATTGGTACCTGGGGGGATTTACACAGTACTTAGCAGACCCATTTATTTGCAATACAAAATAATGTTTTGTTTACAGCATCCTCCCCATGGGGCATTAATCATACAGCTCCTCATTCTAGCTGCAGATTGTCAATAATCCGGGGCTCTTTTTTGTTCATTTTTTGTCATGGTATACAACATCTCTTATGTCTTGCGTTAAGAAGAAGGATGCGTGAAGTTCCATGTGGAGATTTTCCGAGATGACTTGCAGTTCTGGGAGGTTTGTAAGTTCTAGCTCACAGACTGATAGGTGTGCATAAACTGCTACCTACCTCTAAACAGACTGTATTGTCACAGGCTGTCAATAAAATGTCTGAAACAGTAATATAGAAGGGCAAAATTTTCTATCAGCACACTACTGGCATCTATCATTTTACCTGAAAAATCACCTATAAGCTCTTACCTCCTATAGCAACTATCTCTTGTGCTAAAGGATGTAAGACAGTAGAACAATGATGATTTCTTTCAGTGGAAAGCTGAGTTTTACATTCCTCTCACCATCCTATTAGAATATTTTCCTGGTATCTGTGTCCCTTCATCTACTGATTTAAAATATATCAATATGTTAGATAAATAAGTCCAAAAAATTTAATATTGTGTGTCTATAAATTTGTCAATGGATTAAATAGAATTTTCCAAGTGATGCACAAGATGTATTAGTATTCTTTTTTTTTTGAAGATGAATGAATTGATACAAGGAAAATCAATGTAATTTCACCTAAGGGGATACAATCTAAGTAGTATCCAACAGGGCCCTTCAGTTACCTAAATGTACGTGTCATTTTATACCGTCTTTGGCACGGAGACATCCACATGTGTAACACTGCCAGACTCAGCTGGGCACCTCAGCCACACGGTGGGAGCCCTCACTGACTGTATTTTCACCTCAGCAGTACTCATCTGTACTTTGATCCATGTTTGGCCTTTACTCCCAACATGCAATCAAGCTGGCACATGAGCATATAGGAAAATAAGCTTTAAAGAAAAAGCCAACCAAACAACCAAAGCTACACACCTTTTTTTAATTATTATTATTTATTTTAGGACAAGAAAATAAATGATCTTGTTAGCAGACATGGAAATTTTTATTTATTTTTTATTTGTCATGGGATTATTATTAAAAATATTCAGCTGTAATTTAATTTTCCCAATTTTATTTCTGCTTTCCCCTACTGAAAACTGGGAAAGTGGTAGGTATATCAAAAAATGATGGAGGAAAGAAATATCCAGTTCAAAAAGAGAAAATTTTGAGAAGAGAAAAATCATTGTGGGAGAAAATAGTTTTATAGAAAGCTGTTCCCCAGTTTTGAAAACTAGACAGTATATAAAAACATTTTTTTTTTGAAAAGTTTTGCCTGGTTTTCTTTTATTTCACTGGTGATTTCAGCTACACCTGAAAATCTTCCCCTTGCATTACCTGTTGATGCAGTCCTGCTGCACTTATGAATCAAGCTGGGCTTGGACAAACACCGAGTCTTCTTGCTCATTGCAGATTTTCTCTGTGACTTTTTTGCATCAGTCCATACCCAGCCTCAGCCCTGCAGGCTGCTCTTCAGTGCAGGAGACTCAGTGGTTCAGGGTGAGGGTGTTCCAGTCTGCCCTTTCCACAATGTCTAAATCAGAGTTGGCTGTACTGCAAAATAACAAAAATAGTGATTATTGATGCCTGAAACAGTAGTGCTTTTAAGTGATAGGCTGAGATATCTAATTTTGGAGATTAACAGCTACTCCTTGTGTGTTTGGAGAGACCAATAGCTTCCAGTTATGGGGCTTGCTGCTTTCTGCAACATCCCTCAGCAGGATCAATCCCTGCATGTCAGCATTTTCACAACCTGACAGTAATCAATGTACATTTTAATTGGATCAGATAGTCTTCTATTTTTTTTTGTTTGTTTGTTTTTTCAATTTATGAGTGACAATTTCCCTTTCTACGAGATCGAGTTTTACATTCACCTTTTCAGGAAACACACTATCCGCTACCTGGCATGTCATACAGCATCAGAATTGTCTGCTGTCTTCCATGAGGTTATTATGACAGGTTCCTGTGTTTTTGTGGCCTGGCTCCATGAAGCATGTCACATTTGATGAATGTCTGACAAACGTGAATTGCTATTTGTAGGCTTGATTTAGATGGGAAGGAAGTTTTGCTGGGAGAGCTGTTCCCCCTGGATATGATCTGATTCCAACCCTTTCAGTTCAGGACAGTCAGTCTGCAACCCTGGCTGAATGACGGGTCGATATCCAATAACTCATGATCAAAAAGCTGAAGTCTTCTTAGTCAGCAAGAGTTGGGTTTCCTTCAGGGGATGAGAACACTGTGCAACCACTCTGACAGAGATGCTATTTCCATTTCCCTTTAATCTGAGGACACTACAGGCAAAGCTAGCTTGGCATTAAACATTTCTTACATTAATTAGCACAGCAAGATAAAAAATAATAGAATATATATTTTGGTGCCCAGCCAGTTATGATCAAACCCAATTCATTTTAGGTCAAAGCTATGCAATTAAGGTCGGGTTTTCTTTAGGATGTGTGTTTTCCGCTTAATTGAGCTATACTATCTGCAAGTTAACTTTTTTCCTCCAACTACATGCAGGAATATTAATAAGACAACACCGAGGTTTTATTTTTTCATGACTAGATTGCTAAGTGTCACATTCCTTTAATGCAGTGACTCAGAGAGGAATGACAAATGGATCTGATCTATCACCATTCACTGTGGTATCCAGGTACAGACCATGAAAATTTATGATGGTCAAAAGATTTTGCCATAAAAAACCCTGCTGTCTGCTGCCTAGTTGAGCCAGCATTGGAGATTTCTCTGTCTTCCCTGTTGGTATCAGTCAAGTGTCAGACCTGACCAGTTTTGCTTTGGGGAAAGGTTCTCTCAAAGTTATATGACACACACAGCGTCTTAGCATTTGGCCAACAACTTCCTGAACTGTTCAGACCATATTAATCATAAGCTTCATTTTTTCCTTCTCCTTTCACTGTTTATTTTATAGAAGGCATCTTCTATTGTTTAGTGATCAAGTGATTTTTCAGGCATATAATTTGCAGTATTCAGCATTATTTATAGAAATTTGTCATTTCTCGGATAGCGCTTTCTGAAGCTCATCTTGGAAAATTAACCCATGTGTCTGCAACTTGAGGACAGGAGAAAAGGATTTTGCAGAACTTTTGTCCTCCTCAGTCCTGGGCCCTAAGAGGGAAAACAGCACCATGCAAGACTTGCATGTGGCAACATGATGGTAATGGAAAAAGCCTTGAGGCTCTAATTCCTTTGAAAGCCAAAGTCAGACAGCACTAACCAGAGATAAACACAATATGGGGAAATATTTAATGACTAGTATTTCTGCTAACTCAGAGGAAAATGCCAAAGCACATCCTTAGTTAGCCAAACACTGAACCTACAATTTAAATAACCCTATTGACCAAAGCTATTACCTCTTTACAACAGATGGGAAGGGACTCTGTTAACAGCAGAAGTTTTGATCACCAAATTTCTAGGGTGTGTTTGGGATAAAGGCAATCTCCCATGAGAAGGAGAGCTCATTTTGTATGTACCTGTAAACAGACCATGGTCTGGCATTGTTCAACAGTTAACGCCAAAAGCCATCTAGCCTTGCCCCTCATCCTTTACATTTCTTCCTGTTTTTAACTGTTACTCATTTTTACAACACCTCAGGTGTGTAAGGTTTTCTGAGCTATCATAAAAGCCAAGCGGTCCCAGTCCATTAGTGACGCATAAAAGCTGTTTGCAGTTTTATGTCTGCTAGTTTAATCGACTTTTCTGCAGACTACCACATGGCGTTCCTTCCATTATATCACACTGAGGTATAGCAAGAGAGCATTCAGTGTCAATAGGATCAAAGCACAATGAGCAAGAGCCATATGAAAACTGAAGAGCTGCTATATGAAAAGCATTTCCCTTTTAAGCTGGTTAAAGGCCCTTTCCTGCCTCTTGTTCAGGTGGATCTGACCGGGACACTGCAGTCTTGCATAAAAATCAGAAAAACCCTCCCAAAGAAAAACAGATATCATATTAATGGAAAGGAGCCTACAGTGTACTCCAAAGCCATACTGACAGAAAAAAAAAAAAATAATGGTACTGGATAACAAAAAGAGATGTGTTTTACCTAAAGTCAGTGATTGAAAATTGGGTCACTGATGATGTCTTCTCCAAACAGAGCCAATTCTTCATCTCACTGGCTCAGAAGAGTGGAGTCAGGAGTAAACTCTTGAATGGGGAGAGGAGGACTGTGTGTGGCTTAATGACTGCAACACAAAACTAGATCCTACACTTGCCTTTTGCTTAGAGAAAACTAAAGTCATTCCTATCAATAACAAGAATTAAATCCTTGATCTTGGAGACCCTCATGTGTCTGAGAAGTTTCAGAGGTCATATGTGGGTCTGTGATTGGCTATGGCCCCCCTCTAATTAGAGGGGTCCATCCTCCTAAATAAGGAAATAAACATATATATTCTTACAGTAGTTATAAAGAAAGCTCAGAGAGTTCTTTAAGAAAATACGTAACAGTCAGGAAGACTGTTTTAGAATCGTTTTAGTTCTCTGTAAACATCAGCTCAATGCTCAGTAGTGATGGAAATAGTTAATAGCTTGTTAGTAATGAATAGGAAAGGAAATGGTAACTGAATGGAAAAATCCTGTGCTTGCAGGATGCTAATAGATCTCCCTGATAAGTTCTGGGCAGGAGGGGAAATTGTAGGCTACAAGTCTAAAATGCGGCATGCTGTTATGCTGTTTTACTTAATGCACTAGCTGAGAGCACACTCTGCCATTCTAATTCAGCAGTGCAGTCTTGGGAGTAAAAATTTGCCTGATCAAACTCAGTTCACTGACAGGCTTGGACATAAAGGCTGCTATAGATATCAGTAAAGTAGTAAAAAAAAATTGAGATAGAGGAATCATTTTGGTCAAGTGTTGCATAACTGAATTAGTGGAATGGGAGTCAGCTGTGGAAAATGTAAGATTAACAATTTGCATTTCAGCACTGCTAAAACAGGCAGAGTAGGCATTGGAAAGAGAAATATTAAGAAATATGCTGTGATACAGAGATGATGGAGATTTTTCTTTCATGCAGGTAGATAGTAGGAGCTCTGAGTCTGGTTCTCAATCCGTTATGACAGTTTGCATCACTGATGCTCCATTTACTCCAGATTTACGCTTTGGTTAGCCTAGACAAGCATGAAGGTTCCCAAAGTCCTATCCGTGTCGCTAAATGTTCTCAGCGTTTCTGCATTCACCCATGTATGTCTGGTGCATATCCTGTGGTTCTGTGGGCTGAGATGCTTTAGTGTTATTTCCCATTGAGTTGCTTCATTATTTATCTGTCCCTGGAAGAGGATTTGTGAAGATGGCATTGGAGAACTGTCAGCACTTATATGTTCTTGTTTGCATCCTCTTGGCAAAGCGAGTTCCAGATTGAGCAAAGCATGGCTCAGACTTGAATTCATATCCCAAGTAAGCACATTTACAAAGAGAAAAGCCTAAACTATTTAGGGTTTTACAGGTATTTGGCAGGTGTTGGGGAGAAAAGTAGAGTGTGTAGGCTGCATGTTCATTTTTATTTAAGAGCACAGAGCAATATGGTTATGTAGACTTCTCTGGGGGAAATCAGGCGGTGACACATATGTGTCCCGTGAACGTCTCTGCAGTAAGGCTAAAGAAAATGGATTTTACTTCTCCTGGTCAATTTTCTTTTGCTTTTCATACTGAACAAAAGTCCAGAATGAACTGGACTTTCAGTCTTTCAGGACTTGAATTCCTTACTAAGTCAGGAACATTAAAATTGTATAATTAGTCTGGACAAAGAGTAGGAGAATCTCATCTAGTGGTTGTTACTGAAATAGAAAGTCTAGATGAACAACTTCTTTTCATATTTTACCATGTGTCAAAGACACTTAGTATGAGATAAGAGATTTGTGATCCATGTTTCATTTCCTCCTTAACCTATTCTATAATTCTGGCCAGGTGCCTTCATGGAAGTTTTCTTTCCTATCTTATGTCTTGTTGCCTGTTTAGCAGTTCAGGGATGCTCCAACTCTTTGGGACAAGAGGGAATGGCCTCAAGTTGTGCCAGGGGAGGTTCAGATTGGAAATGAGGAGACATTTCTTCTCAGAAAGAGTGGTCAGGCATTGGTTGCACAGGAAGGTGGTGGAGTCACCATCCCAGGGGCTGTCTAAGGAAAGGTTGGACATGCTGCTTAGGGACATGGTTTAGTGGGTGGTATTGGTGGTAGGGTGATGGTTGGATGATCTTGGAGGGCTTTTCCAACATTAATGATTCTGTTATTCTGTGAACCCACTCCATGGACAGCACTTGCCACAGTGACTGTGCTGGAGTTTGGGAGCCAGTCTCCCACATGTTCCAACACCAGTCAAACTTCCTTAATATCTTCACCACATAAGAAATATCTCCAAACTGATGACACCAGTAAAGCAAGAGACATTTTGCTTATGCTGCAGTTTTGACATTTATCAGGAAATTTACTTTATAATGGAGGTGAACAAAGACTGACCTTAATGTTTATGAAGTAAAACAAAAATTGGAAATTTCCTCCTGAGTACTGACTGAACCTAAAAACCTACTAAAACTCGAGGTATCTAGGAATGGCTTATTTGTCTATGTGTTTCTAGGGGAATACAGCATATCTGTAGTCTCCTAAGGTTTTGTAACCATCCACGTGTATTATTTAAAGAAAAGAAACGAGCAAAGTTGCAAGACAAGCATGCTACAACAAGGCACGACCTTCCTGAGCCAGTGCAGTGTCAGGGTTGAGCTAAGTGAGTTTTGAATGGAAACAGTCTCTGGAGACACCCAGAGAGAGATTTCAAACGAGACTTTCTCCAGAAAATAAGCTAACTCTGTTGGAAAACGTATCTTCCACAGGAGGAGGAGTTCTGCCTAGTGATTTGGGGGCAGGAGATGGCAGGAGATTTGGAGTCTGTTTCTGTGGTGATGATCCGGAGCAATCAGGGGAGCCTCTCTATGGCTGTATGCACAGGGAAACTTTGTAAAAAATGCTATTAGTAAAGAGAAGGCAGAAGACCCAAAGTGCCATAAAGTATAAACACACAGGGCAAGACTCAGATTGTTAACTTTGGCATCTCAGTACCTCACAAAATAGATGCCTGTCCGCAGCAGTGCAATTCAGAGTGGGTTTCGGCTCTAGCTTCAGACCCCTAGACATAAATGTTTCTGTACGTGCTGTGGGTATATATGTCTGTTGCAGTTGGTGCTGTATGGTCAATAGTCTTAAGAGATATTCCTTGGATTAGTTAATAGTGTTAATACCTAGCTACAGCTAGGCAACTGCCAGTATCCATTTTAGGGGGGGTTGAATACTGGTTGAATATCTCTTGATAAGTCATCAAGAGCTAGCCAAAAGGAAAACTTGATACAGAACTGCCTCTAAGTTTTCATGCTGCTGGCCCTATAGCTTTGTGAGTTGTTCCTCTCTACTCAGGATATTCCCCTTGGCAGGGAGTTGAGGGTGGCTTTCTACTTCCAGCTTGTGATAAGCTCTCCCATGAGACAACCTTCCTCCTTTCAAGGCAGTGAAGGACCCCAAACATCATTGGTTAATCCCTGGCAATGATATATAGCTGTTGATTTCTGTGCGACATTGGCTGCACCCTATGAATAAACTTAATGGTAGTGCTAACAACAGTCTTGAGCCCTGATCTATCCAGTGTTGCTCTCAGCGTGTTATATATTATGTAATCTATCTTGGCTCAGAACAATCAATACATTGCTCCCAGATTTGCTTAAAACTGTTAGAGTTGAACCAGTCATAGCAAGAGTGGGAAACATTTGCAAAACTTCCCCCTAAGATACACAAACTTAAGACACTCCCCCCACACACACTTCCCCTTTATGGAAAGCAATGAAGATAATGGCTCAATTCCTGTCTCATGGGTGTTTAATGAGGTTAATGGCCCCTTTATAACCCGTTTGAGATTCTTGAATGGAAAATGTTACTGCAGACCTAGGCGTTGTCTTATTTTTCTTTTTCATCCCTTTTGAAAGGGGAACATACCATTTAGAGTGTTCTGTTTTGCAACTGCATTGTGAAGGTTGTTGGTGTATAAAATTGGTGCTTGGTGTATACAATCTATAATCTCTAAAAATGATAAATAGCCCAAGAAAGAGGAGTGATGTGTGTGTTCAAGTCCTAAGAGTTTCAAGAGAAAAGTGAGTTTGTCTGGGAAATTGTCTATAACTTCCTGCAAACTATTTTTAACTTTCTTTTTAGCAGTGATGGTTCTACTTACATGGATGGAATTTAATTTTGAAGGCGCTCTAGCTCGGACCTGACTGGTGGAATCTGCCCAGGCCTGCTGCAGTCAGTAGGAAAGGAAGATACTGAATATCTTCCAGGCAGAGTCTAAAACTCTACATGTTCAGATCATAGGCATTACTGGTATAACCAAGATCTTTTTGATAGGGATAAAGCAGAAATGAATAAATTTAGCCTGGAAAAGATGGTAAGGATTGTAGTTGTTAGCGGAAAATGGCTGTGGAACTTGTCTCCTTTTGGAGTCAATGAGACTTAACTAGGTTTTAAACAGTGTTCAGTACATTTATATGCGGAACTAAATTACAGGTGAGAAAGCATGGAACTGGACTGGACTCTTTCCAGGCTAGATTTCTGATCTGATGTATCTACATTGGATACTGGCCCTTACATTCATATTAAATGGGTGGGCTGTCTTCTGTTGTACTTAATAAAAACTAGAGTTGCCTGAGTAATTACTGACACATAATGTGCTTGATGATTGTTGAGGAACAGTGTCGTCAAAAAATGTAGTATCATGAATCAAATTAGCTATCCTAGGTCCTCTAGGAGGCATTCCATATTAAAAAGGAGAAAGGAAGGTAAAGCAAGGCAAGGCAAGGCAAGTTTTAACTAGAAACTGTCATCAGTAATGCATGGGTTTTGTTTCTTTTACTTTGTAAATGTCTTCAAATTCCTGTGCACTTTTACTGTTTTTACTGTAACTAAAACATCTTAAAATTTTAGATTTTGTTGATACTGAACCCGTAAAATGCTGAGCATGTCTGTGTCGTTAATGGAAGCTGAGACTATTCAGCAGCTCACAAGTTCAGGCCCAAAATGGTTGCATTTGGTTATATAAAATGCATCAACCTCTTAACCTCATTTTACAAAAGTTTCACATTGTTATGGAATCAGCTTAAATGATTCTGTCTTAATGGAGCTCTTGAGTAGTGGTTACCAGAAGCTCTTTCACAGGTCAGCTAAACACTATTATGTTGATGGCTCCTGCTGACAGAGACTAGCAAGAAACAAGTCATCATATAAGATAAAATACATATTCTGTTGGAGGAAGTAGAAGTGCTATTCTGTATTTCAACTTGCCCAGACCTACACTGCAACATTTAACCTCATGGTAACTGTGTTCTTCCCTCTGTAAAAGAAAGTAGTATTCACACAGAAAAATACTTGTTTTGTCATGAAAATGGCATGAATATATTAATCCAAAGAAGGTTTCTAAACTTGCCAGCATCATTATTTGCAGAACTCAGACAATTCCGATTATAAGAAAAAATATAAGGGCAGATGCATTGGTTTGTTAGCTGCAATTGGTATAAAAAGAGTTTCCTACATTATAGTGTTAGACCCTGTACATTCAAATCTTGTATAAAACCAGCTATTGATGTCATTGCCTGTTGGCAATTATTTTCAAAAAAAATTGGCATCAACTAAATCAAGACTTTTGCTGGAACCTATGGCCAGTGGATCATCGAGGAAACTAAGTGGATGTCCGTAGTCCATGAGGTCCATCGTCAGGAGGAGACACTATGATGTTCCTCACCTGAGATAGTGGGTGATGGAAGTGAAGGCACATTCCTCTGGAGACTTTACAAGTCCACAGAGCAACGAATTTCCATTTCACGGGCACCTCAAGGCACAAACAACTTCCAGCAGCCTTCCAAACTGACCACCACCATCTCAGCATTCAGAGGCCATGAAAACTATTTTGTTACTTCACCATTTGGTGGTCCCCAAAGAAGAATGAGTCTCCATTAACAGTATCATAGAGCAATTTGGAATTGCTGACAACTTAGTTTAAATAAACCAAACTTGTATGACAAATATGAAAAATGAAGGCAGCGGTAAGTAATGGATCATTAGGATTTACTCAGCTGGTCAGGAGCAAAACTCAGCTCCCAGCTCTCAGGGCAAAGTTATTGAATACCAGAGAGAGGTACCCCAGGAAAAAAAGGATCCTACAGTCCTCCAAAGAAGCATTTAGATGCCAAAAGTCAATAGTCAATAAGATGCCTGGCCCAGAGGGAGGTGTCTGTATGATTTGGGAAATTTTTCTTCCCAGTTCATTTCAGTTTCCCTTCCCTGGGTGCTTTGAATCATCTGAGACGACCTTGGGTGTTCAAGAGATCCAAATCAGGGTGTCAGAAATGGTCCAGGACCTATGGAGGAGCTGCAGTTTTCTGAGATGGCAGAGAGAGGCCAGGGGCATGTCCTGGGGCATTTCAAATGGCCTCAAAATTCTACATGTGAGCAAATGAGCTTAGTTAAGAAAGAGTGCCCTTGCTTTGCCCTCTTCTCTGCCATTGCTGAAGTGCAGTCAGTGTTTTGTGTTGCTTTAACAAGGACCATATTTCAAATACCTTTTTCCCCCTCTCTATCTGTCTCTCTCTTCCCCCCCACCTCCTCCCCAGAGGTTTAAAAGGTAAAATGGAGCTTTCATGTTCAATTGGTTGGATTCAGTATTTGTTTGCAAACACAGGATGTGATTCTTTTATCTCTGACCACAGGCTTACACAACTGTACATACACTAACTTAGCTGCTCTTATTGTCATCTACATAAATATAAGAGGAAAGGCAAACTGGCCTCCTGCTTCTGGTCTTGTTTCCATTCATTACTTGGCCTCATCTGCCTTAGTAGGAATCACTAAACAACAGTAACTCATTTGTTCTTAAACTTTTGGTGACCATAAGCAGAGTAATAAAAGGGAACTTTTATAAAATGACTGTAACCAGGAACCTGCAGGGGAGAGGGAATTAATATACTTATGCCACTGACCCATTTATTTTAATGGTTGGTTGTAGGAAACATCAAAAAGTCAACAAAGGCTCAAGAAACAAAAAGGGGTAAAAAACAATTTGTTTCTCATTAAGGTGCTGGAAAAGTCCAAGATAAACCTATTTAAAATTGATCTGATAAGCTGGGGAGCTCTGATTCACTGATGTGTTTTTCTCTGCTAATGGTCCTTTGCTAATATTTATCCATTGCTTTGAGTAACTATTAATCTCCTAAGTTGAGAAACTCTACAAATGCAATTTCTAGAGCATTTAACCTTTCATGTTTACTGCCTCCAGAGTTTGGGTTGACTTGGATACCAAGCACTACATTTTACTTAGGTTCCCTGAGCTCTAAATTGCCAAAATAATGGCACAAAGGCTATGTAAAATTAGCTTTCCTTCTTTTTTTGTCCTCCACTAAGTATAATATCTTTCCAAAGTGTAAGGAAGTTGAATTCACTTTTGCTTTCCACTTGCTCACATCCATCTGTTACTGAAGCTCCTTCAATTGCCATGTGCTTGCAAGTATCATTTTTTTCCTCCGTAATTTGACATTAGAAATGGCCACAGAAGTAACAGATCAGCAGCATGAATGTCTTTCTAATGATCTCTTGGAGAAAAGGGGAAACATATCTCAGTACAAGCCTAATAATTCTAATATCTGGCAGTAAATTGTGATTTAAAAAAAATGAAAATTTTCCATAAACTTCCTCATATGTGCAGCCACCCATGTTTATCCTTTCACATCACAGCTTTTGATCCTTCTCTTTTTCTCTTTTTTTCTTTTTCCCCCTTTTTTTTTTTTTTTTTTCCCTATCCTATTCTGGCCATGACAACTAAAGGCTTTTGAAAAAATGGCCAGGGCTCTGAACAAAGCCTGTTGTTGCAGGTAATTGTTGAAATATCAAGGGTATTCCGTCCTCCATTACTTAAGCTTTCATTTGTGGCTTTCATGGTTTTGAGAAATGTTTATGGCTGACAATCCTTTCTTTACGGCTCTATCCTTCAAGCTCTGGCTGATACCGCTGAGAATGACCGCATGAGTGACTGATAAAATGTCAAGATGCCATTATTTCCAGGAGAGTGTTTGGGAGCAATAAGATCCGTTTCAATTTATCTCATCCACCTGACTTTAAGGCTCCAGGTTTTACTTCTTGGACTGCTACAAGGGAAAACAAAACAAACCTCCCCCCTGCAACAAACAGAAAACTTACAGCTTCTCAGTGCTCCAATCTAATATTATGCAGATGGGTTATTATGGCAGCAGTGCAGTGACGTTTGAGCTATATTTCACAAAGCACGTCGGTTCAATATTTTGGACTTAATTAATAATCTCTGTGAAAGCCAGTTTATGGATCGTAATAACCATATTTTAAAACTTGTGAAATACCGCAACAAAAATGCAATTCGCAAGGCAGATGGTGAAGCGGGGTCTGTAGAGCAACAGAACAGAGAGATTTACAGCAAGTTTCAAAGAGTCTTCTGCTAGAATTTAGCCCTTGCCAAAACTGTACCACTTCTCAAATAGTCTCTGAGGGTCGCCAGACTACTGATAAATCTGGGTTGAGAAGACGAGGCAAAACAAACTGTCAAATGAGAGAAATAAAGATATGAATTGATATTTTGCATAGATGGTTTTCTAATGCGATTACTCTTAACTCATTTAACCCATTTTAAATTAAATAGCAATCACTTGATGTACTTCAACTGTAAACTTTCTTAAGTTGCAGATTGGCATTTTGTTGTGCATTTACACAGGCCCTAAAAAATTTGGGGATTGTTTCTGTCTGGTATTTGTAGGAAGACCTGGCACAATAATAATAGAATTATTAATAGCAACAACAACAACAAAAATGTTTAATGTGATAATGCTACTTTAGCAACTTACTGAGGCTCCACTCCTGTGTGTCAGGAGGCAGTTCTTGATCTTGATCAACCTGTTGTAGGTGTCCCTGCTTGAGCAGGGGGCTTGGAGCAGATGGCCTCCAGAGGGCCCTTCCACCCCTCATCCTTCTTCGGTTCTGTGATCTTTTCTCCGGGAAGGCAATGATGCACTCATGTGAGTCACCTCCCATTCCTGAAGATCATAGAATCATAGAATATCCTGAGTTGAAAGGAACCCATAAGGATCATCGAGTCCAACTCCTGGCACCCTCAGGTCTACCCAGAAATTCAGACCATGTGACTAAGAGCACAGTCCAAACACTGAAAGATGGTGCTGGAGAGCTCATGAGTGTTAAGATTTGCCCTTTGAAGGACAGAAAGGTGGTTTCATGCTGAAGAGAAAACCCACTGCTCTGAGTCAGCTTTTCCAGAGACATTTCAGATACATCCTGTCCGGTGTGTAAGGTACTCATCTGCTAAAGCGATTAATCTGAACTACAAGAATGTAATTAACTGTCATTTAACTAACAACTGCAGTTAAACTAGCATTTAAATTTGCTGAGGCATAGATTTGATAAAAGGTCTTGAGGTGTGGCAGAACTGCTGATGATGACAAAAAGATGGTCCTGGTCTGGTTTAAATTAACCAACCTGGTTTTAAAACCTCAATCTTGTTCAGAGAAACCTTAATCTAGCTGGACTGTGAGGCTGTGCCTCAGACCCATTTCTAACTTAGCCCATTTTATTAAATGTTTAAAAGCCAGTCTAAAGTCTCAGTGCTGGGCATATTTTACAGGAAATTTTAACGAATACATATTTTCCTGCAGTAACCATGCAAAGACACACTAGGCTTCTTTTTGTTTGAAAACAAAAGAAAAAACACACACACAAACACACACACACATGGAACTGGGAAGGACAGAAGTTCACACAGTCACCTTTTGACAGAAACAACAAAACAAAACAAAACCTTAACTTTCATGAAGCTGTTAATCCTATTTTTGAAAGAGATGCTTTATAACACAAAGATTGTTGGCCACCAAAACCAAGATTAACAAGCATCAGCTCTTGCTAGGCATATACTTCTACCCATACAGATCAGCAAGGTTGATTCTGTATTGCCCTACACAGTGAAGAAGAGGTACAAAACACACCTAATAAAATTATTTACACCCACGGTGAATTCCCTGCAACAGGTAAATGTCAGCAGTGGAACAGCAAAGCAATGAAAAGTCAGTGCTAAGTAAGCCATCACTTTGCTTCTACCTTTATAAAGATGAGGTGAATGGAATCAAAATTAATATTCAAAGCGAGGGTGCAGGGTTGCCATAAACGTTAAAGCAATTCTGCTTTTTTCTATCTTCTAGTTTATACATACCTACATGAGATGAGTACAGCCATACAGATAGACACATCTCTTTTCTGAATGTTGTGGTGAGAAGCAGTCAGAGCCACCCCTGCATGGGGATGGGGACCAGGACCAGCCCGCATGGATGCGAGGTACTGCAACAACAGCTGAGCATCCACTGACCTTGGTGGCAGTGGAGGAAATTTACATCAGGTGTGGCAGAATACCTTGACAACCAGTTCTGCCAAGAGGGACTAACTCCTTATGGGGTAACTGCTGATCTGTATTATTCTCACTGCTGCAGTGGCTAGTTCTGGTTTTCAGAGATTCAGGAGTAAAATAGCATGACTTTGGACATTTTGTTGCTCCCCAAGTGTTTTGCTGCCTTAGGTGACTGCTTTTTGCCCAGGGCTGGTCTTGTTTACAGGTAATCTGAAATATGAAGTTGTGGAAGAGTTGTTGGTAACTCAAACTCATCTCTTCTTCCAAAGAGCATCATTCTCTTTGCCAGTTCTGAATTTCTTCTGCTATCCATCACTCAGGCTGCTTAGTTTCTCTGATGACGCTCTCAGTCTTCTTGAATCTTGACTTGCTCCTGTGTTAAGTAAAGCTTACTTCTGTGAGACAGGGTAACAGTTCAGGCAAATCCAAGCTTTCTAGATGTAATTCTCAAAAGATTGTTTTTACTGTGCTCATATCAGGCACTTCGGAATAATAATTATTTTGTCCTGTTTAGAACACTGAAATATCTGTTTTGTGCCTCAGAAGTACATATGATGTGATTAAGTTCACTCACTAGACACCATTTTTCCCACCAATGACATTCTGGACAGCAAGTAGAAATTTTGTCAATATTCTTAGAGAATCAGATTTCTGGTCTTAGATTTCTGATCTGATTTTGCAAACTGAAGCAATCGGATAAGCGTTCAACCAGAAGACTTCTGAACGTAAAATTAAGTCCGAATGGTTATTGCCCATGTTATAATTGCATCAAGTAGTCTTCTCTGATTTCGGGGGCTCTCTTGCTTTAACAGACAAGACAGGTGAAAGCTGTTAAGGGAAGTGAAATTAGTCACAAAGCAGATTAATGACAGAAACAAGATTCCTGACTTCCACTCCTGTAAATTGGTCACTGGAGCATTACTTACCTTCCAAGACCAAAAACCTGTGCTCGTGATAACTTCTACTATATAGTATAGGTTAACCAGGCTTAACCTATACTGCAATTCTTCATGAAAACAAAGGCATAGTTTAGTCAGTAAAATGGAGCTTCAAACTTTCTAAGCATCATCTGTTGCTGCTGCTAGGTTTGATTCTGCTATGTGTGTCCATGCCAGTCATCCTGGTGAGTGAGGGTGGCAGAATCTGTTCCAGGAACATTTAGCCTTATGCCAGACAATAGTAACTTACTTCTTGGGCATGTGTCATCTCTCTAACAAGATGCACTTTAAAATAGGTAGTCCCTTACACTACCAAAAAAAAAAAAAAAAAGTGTTTTTTTTCTTTATGTGAATAAAAAAAAAATAATTGAAAACCACTTACTTGGTCAACATTATTTCATATGGTGCTGAAGTATAAATCAGACATAGTGCGACCTTCATAGAAATTTCAGATTTATTTACAGTGGTTTGCACTGATCGCTTTATCTACAAGGAGCTCAGTTTCCCCTTGGTGACTCATAAGTAATGTGGTCCACGCAAACCCGTGTAAATAGATCCAATATTTCAAGGAAGGTCATGCTATATACTCTCTTTGTTTCTCAAGAATAGATGATGGCTTACTGCAGGGCTGATGCGACATTTATCTTCATGAGTGAGGAGGTTGATTGTGTGGCCCAAAGGGCAGTAGTCATGGCTGGTGGGCACCCAACGGGAATGAAACACACCCCATAAAACTCTCTCTATTTTTGTGTCTACGTGATGAAAGCTCCTTACCCTCCAGATAGTCTGCAGAATACACTTAATGGTAAAGAACAGTTTTCTTTCAACATCAGCAAGAGAAGGGAGATAAGTCCGTATACTTTCAGACATAAGAAGATCTCAACCTGCTGTGGGAAAGGAAGAAAGTTCCTTTGTAAGAGAAATTTCTTGAACCTTCTTCTGATGCCTCCTTGGTTACTGCCAGATGGCATGCTGAATCAGGTCAGCTGTTGGCTTCACGCAGTCTGGCGCTGCCTGTTTCCTTGCTCTTCTGCAGAAAACTCAGATCTACAGATAGGGCATATCACCTTGAACAGTCCAAATCAAAGGAAATCTGCACAGTGCTATGCTCTTGGACTTTTATTTACAGTTTCATATATATTTTTGTTTTGTTTTGTTTTTAGATTTCACCCTGAATAGCGTGAGCCTCGTAGTTTAACATAACACAGCACCAATGTGCTGAACTTTCCAGTTCAGTGTCACAACACATACTGATTAAGAACTTGTCTCAGGCCATGTTCTCAGGAGAAACATTTAATACAATGATGAGCATAAGCATCCACTGTCTTCCTCTGTTTCTTGTTGTTGTTTGTTTCACTTTTCTTTTTTTTTTATGTTCTCTTTTTCTTTTTTTTCTTTTTCTTTTTCTTTTTCTCTTTTTCTTTTTCTTTTTCTTTTTCTTTTTCTTTTTCTTTTTCTTTTTCTTTTTCTTTTTCTTTTTCTTTTTCTTTTTCTTTTTCTTTTTCTTTTTCTTTTTCTTTTTCTTTTTCTTTTTCTTTTTCTTTTTCTTTTTCTTTTTCTTTTTCTTTTTCTTTTTCTTTTTCTTTTTCTTTTTCTTTTTCTTTTTCTTTTTCTTTTTCTTTTTCTTTTTCTTTTTCTTCTTTTCTTTTTCTTTTTCTTTTTCTTTTTCTTTTTCTTTTTCTTTTTCTTTTTCTTTTTCTTTTTCTTTTTCTTTTTCTTTTTCTTTTTCTTTTTCTTTTTCTTTTTCTTTTTCTTTTTCTTTTTCTTTTTCTTTTTCTTTTTCTTTTTCTTTTTCTTTTTCTTTTTCTTTCTCTTTCTCTTTCTCTTTCTCTTTCTCTTTCTCTTTCTCTTTCTCTTTCTCTTTCTCTTTCTCTTTCTCTTTCTCTTTCTCTTTCTCTTTCTTTTTCTTTTTCTTTTTCTTTTTCTTTTTCTTTTTCTTTTTCTTTTTCTTTTTCTTTTTCTTTTTCTTTTTCTTTTTCTTTTTCTTTTTCTTTTTCTTTTTCTTTTTCTTTTTCTTTTTCTTTTTCCTTTTGAATGGATGCAACAGTGTCGGGCTTCTTGCTGTTGGAGCTCCCTAGGTATGTGCAGCACGTCTTCTGCATGCTGAAACTTGACGCGATACTGGCAGCCTTGGTTGTTTTGTAATTGCCCTAACAGGGCAATTTTTCTCTCACAGGGAGCCATCTCAATAGGCTGAGCCCTCAGACACAAGATGAATCCAAATTATCCATTAATTAAAAGATGTATAGTGCAGTGATTTTCTCGAGGATATCTGGATTGTATCATATTTCATCATCTGGATGATATGATATTTATTGAAGCATTTCAGTCAGTGATCCAAATGTTCTCTCTTTTTGTGTTATCTTTTAAATTTTGTTTTTCATATAAACTAATGGAATTATTTGTTGTTGAAGTAGCAGTCTGTGACTATGGAAATCAGGATTAAATCCTTTGTTTTGCAACAGATTTTGCAGGTCAGCTTTGCGGAATTCTTCAAATTAGGTGGAGAGAACATTTTCAAGTCATGAGTACTCAACACTCTTTTCTCTCTGCCTCAGTTTCTCATTTTAGAAATAGGTATAATTTTATTTCCTTTCCCTTATTTCCATTTCTACTTAAAATCTTACAATTGTCTGTTAGACCTCATCTGTGCAGCTCCTAGTATAAGAAGCTGATAACAAAATACCTTCATCCCTCCCAAAAGATTTTGGAAATGAATAGTGGTATACAGTAACAAGAACTTAAATCTCCATCATGTTTACAGTTTAATGGCTGTAAATAAAAGATTATCACCATGTTATCAGGCTTTTCCTGGAATACGTTCAGGACTGCATCTATGAAAAAATAAGATGTATAATACCTTTGGCCCACTTTATCATTCCTTGCTCTGTGTGTTTTCTGGTCACTGGCTGCAACAGACTCCTAGTGTATGAATTTTTGTCACTTGGTCCATGTTTATCTTTAAGAGAGGCTGGAAAAAAAAAGCCCCACAAGGCAATAATTTCATTGTTCAAGAACCTCAGCCAGGTCTGACAGCTGGTGAGGAGAAAGGTCAGCTCTTGATGACTTTTGCAGTGGGCGGGAGGGAAGCATGGAGAGCATGAAGATCAGAAGGTGAATGAGGTGCCACCAGGGACAAAATGGATGACTTTAGAGTGAGAGAACATAGAAAGATTATTAAAACAAACAAAAAAAAAAAAAAAAAAAAAAAAACACAAAACAAAACACAAAAATGCTGTCCAGGAGGGACCTGCGTGACTCCAGAAATGTCAACAAGTAGGTGAGAAGTGGCCAAAGCAGGCAGGTAGTTACTGCAGAATTTCTGTAGATGCAGAGTATGGCATGCAGGGTTATGATAGGTGATGAGGCTGTTGAGACTGACCTTGCAAACACAGCAGCTTCTGAGAACTCCGCTTTGATTGTTGCAGGAAAGGTAGCTCTTATTTGGCTTCCTTTGCAAGGTAAATGGAGCTCTATGGATTCTGCAAAACATTTTCTATGAGCAGTCCTTCAAAAGCTCAATGAACTGTTGAATGGAGTTTTTGTCTCGAAAAAAAAAATGAAAAAAAGATTTTCACAGGCACAAATATTTGCAGTCATGTGGTTTTTGTTTGTTTGTTTCTTTCTTTTCTTTTCCAAGTGGTCATGTGACTTTTCTAGTTGACAGATTTGTGGACAAAGCATCCTCTATGGGCAGGTTTTTGCAAGTGGTCCAGCTATTATGGAGTTTCTTAAATCCTCTTCTGAAGTGTCTTGTCCTGGCTGCTGTTAAAGAAGGGATGCCGGAGCAGATAGACAGCTGTCAGGCATAGCAATCTATAGGTTCTGAGGATTATATTTTACATGTAAGAGTAGCTGCATAAATACTGATGCTTTACAATCCAGTATCCATTGGCAAAACTTGTGGTCAACATGACAATGTTTTAAAATTAACATGCGTGTTTCTAAATGTGGAATGATGGACATAAACTAGCTCTTTGTGAGGAAGAAAGGTCTTGTAGACAGATCCTGGCAGAGTGGCAGCACACTTCATGTAGGTGTTGAGAGATGGCTGCCAGGGCTGCTCTGAACCCTGGAAAGTCCCACCAAGTGCCATCTTGTCCCCTTCCCACTGTTGCAAATTCTCCTTTCATCTGGTTATTGCTATGAAATTCAGTTGCACTTGTTGGAAAAAAGAACAAAACTGGAAGTGTGAGAGTCTGGTTGGTTCGCACAAGTGCTGTCCTACAGCTGCTTCTAATGCCATGCCTGCCAGTGTCAGCTCCCTGTCTTTGCATGGCATTGCTTTGGCCACAGGAGGTGTGTCCTTGGAGGTGTAGGAGAACAGTCAGAGTGGGTGCATCAGTGCTCTAGCTATCTCCTGCAGAAACTACTGAGCAGAGCCTAGCAAAGCTTTATGCTATCCCCACAGTACCTCATAGTGATAACCTTATAGCTATCAGACAGCTTTGTCTGCCGAAGAGACTGGAGTTGATGCCTGAGGAGTATAGAGTTAGCAAAGACAAATTAGACCCAGTCCATCCTGAGGGCTGCAGCCACTGCAAGCCTGTCCAATGACCTGGAGAAGATGGGAAAAAAAAAAAAACACTGCAAAAGAAAACAAAAAAGGGTGCAGAAGCAGAGCATGGGGGCATACGGACATCCTGACTATGCTGATATGCTGAGCAGCCGATAGCTGCGTGCACGTGCAGGAAAGGAATATTTTGCAACACAAGGATGCTTTTTCTGGCTGGCTGTGGGGCACACAGCAGCAAGTGGGTTAATTCAGCAGTGTCTCACTCCGAGCATATCCGAATGTTCCACTGGTCGCTCTTGAGCTACTCTGTGTCTCAGGTGTACTCTTCAAGTATTTTAAGAGGGGTAATGATTTTTTTTTTCCTCGTAGCGAGTACATCCAGGCAGATATAATTTTAATATAAAAGGGAAGTTTACTAGAATAGAATTTAAGAATATTAAAAAGGGATTTGGTTCCGAGAGAAATATTAGCAGTAAAGGCAAGGATAAGGATTTTGGAGAAATTTAATTAAAATTTAATCTTCTTTCTAATTAAATTTCCTTTTAATTAAACTTAAAATTAAATTCGCTTTGTTTAATTGGAGGAATTTAAAAAGTATTACCTTAGAGTGTCAATCATTTTTTTGTGCTATGAAAAATAGTTTACTCTGGTTTGTCTAGTTTAAAAGATGAGATTTCACACTGAGTTAAAAAAAAAAAAAGGAAAGTAATAAAAACATAACATTTAAATGTAAATCAATTTCCTCTTCAGTTATCTTCTGCCTCCTTCCCTTCTCCCCCTCTCCCATTCACCTACCATCCTGTAAATGAGGACAAAATGTTTTTTCCCCCTTGGGAAGCCATCTGGGTAGGCAGGGAGTGCCCTAACCTTTTTGACATATGGGCCACACACTTATTACAGGCTGGGGCTCTGGGCTGTGACAGTGCTTTTCTCTGCTTGATGCCATTAACCATTTTCCTGCTTTGCTAATCATAATTTCTCCCCCCGCCCCCCCCTTTTTTTTTTCTTTTTAGGGAAAAGAAACAAAGAAACAGAAGGCTCCTCTGAGCCAGGGATACTTCAGGGCAGCTCTGCACCAGCATCATGTGTTGACAGGGTAGTCCCCTAGTGCCCTTCTTGTTCCAGTTGTTTCTCAAATGCCCTGGTCTCCAAAATTCTGGAGCATGCCTTTTCTTTGCCTTAAATTCTGCTCCTCCTGCTTTGTCTTTTGGTCTCCTGTAAGCTGGCTGTCAACTCCTGACTGTCAACAGACTAAGGCCAGTAGAGATCTTCTGTCCTGAGCTAAACGACAAAGTGATTTTTCTGGACTCAATTTTCTTGCTCTGTCTTCTTCACTTCATTTACTTCTTCTTCCTTTGCTTCCACTTTACTGATATGGATGACTCATTCTAGACTTCCTTTTCATTGCTCCTTAAACCTAATTTTCCTGCATATAGGTTGGCATCTTGCAGGATTTTGCTCGTTGCCATCTCTTCTCTTCTTTTGTCCATTCTCTTGGTCTTTTTCAAGTTCGTGGCTACAGTCATGTGACAGCTCCTACCATCTGCATTCTGTTGTTCCCCAGATGTAGCCTCTCCTCCTCTCAGACCTTGGCAGTGGGCATTTCTTCTGCTCCCATTTTTTCCTAATTTCTTCTTATTTTTTTTCCTCCTTTCTTTATTCTTGTGTTATGGAGTGTACGCCATCACCACAGTCAAAGGCAACAATACACAGCAAATGTGTGGGTCAATAACCCAACAAACCTGGGGGAATCAAACTGAAAGGTAGCTTGCACCTTACTCTGTGCAGCTGCTTCTCAAACCATGCAAAGGTGCAGTGTTCCCATTGCTATCCAGAAAAGCTACTGCAACTCAGTTTTTGCCTAACCCTGCGTCCTATCTTGAGAAACCCTTAAACTAGTCTTCATCTTCACAAGAAGTATGATACTTTGCATTCATCCATCAAAGCTGGCTTTTCCTCAGTATCCCCATTGTCCTGAGTATAAGCTGAAGCAGATGTAAAGAAGCTGAAACTGAACCCTTGAAAAAGTGTGGCAGACAAGGAATAAAAGAGACAGGGCCAGAAACAGAAATGTTGCCAGTAAACTAGTAGACGCTCAATTTTGTGCTTTGCTGTTTTTGCTTTGAATGGCTGACATCATGGAAATATGAATCAAAGTAAAGTGAGCAGGATGTCACAGTAATCAAGATGGGAGATCACAGAACTGGAGGTGTCTGAGCCTGAATTTGCCAAATAATTGATAAAAATCAGTTTTCTCTATAATAATATAATCAGTCTCCTCTCTAAATATTTCAGGTGCTGAAATTGCCTTCTGTACTTGAATTTATAATAATAAGAAATAATAAAAAGCTCAAGCAAAAGGATTAAGCAAGAATGAGCTGCATGTACATGCTCTATGCAAATTGGTTACACCTCTGTATCCATAATTCATTGCAAGTGGTTGAAGGTAAATAGATTTTTATTTTTATTCCCTGTGAATTTCTCACATAAGCAAGAACTATCTCTTTAGAACATTTCTCCCCTCTTGTTTTATTTAAGTTGAGAAAGAAAGTAAACAAACAGATGACTGTAGCAGCTCCTGGTCTCATGTTGTATGAGACACCGATGCTAAGGATGCAAGATCCTGTCCGAATGAACCCTTTCTGCTTGGTTCAGCCACATAGCAGACCTGGGACTGCGGACCTGAGGACAGGGCAGATAGGAGGGAGCATCCCCCTAAAAGGATGGAAAGATTGTGGAGGGGAATTTGTGAATGACGCTTAAGATCCCTCACAACCTCACTGTGTTTTCTGTATTAAGATCTAACATGATTTCATTAAATAATTAAGAAAAAATGTAACAGCAGAGCAGAACCTGAAGACACATAAAGACCTAGTTAGGGGGCCACAGCCCCTCCTGAGTAAAACCATTATAACAGGACTTGGGAGCAAGAAAGAGAAAAAAGAATTCAAGTAAATACTTTTATCTAGATGACCCTTAAATGAAAGGACAAGGAAACGGTATGATCAGCTAGCAAAACACTGGGAAGATAAGAGCCCTTTGTCAGCATGGAGGGCCTGATTCTCCCTTCCTTTGTCATTTGCATCTGTGCAAGGAGAATGACAAATTGCAGAGAAGATGCTACCAAATCAGATCAGCTTAAAGCATCTACAGGAGCTGCTGGCTTTACACACGCTTTAATGACAGTACAAGGTGAATGGAGTTGACTCCATTCCACAAGTAATCAGTTCAGAAACCTGAACTATGGTTGTATTAATAATTAAAATATATATTTTTTTTCATTTTGCCAGAATGGAAATAAAAAGCCAGCATTGCAATATAATGACAATGGGAATATTGAAAGATCATTAGATATTTTAATAAATTGTTGCTCAAAAGTACATATTTAATTTTCAGACTGCTGTTTCATTTTTTGGTATCTTAGGATGGCAAGATATTTCTACCATGAATTGCTTTCATTTTTGCACAAGTTTAGTTTTACCTCAATTATCCACCAAATAAAAACAAAAACAAAAAACAAAAAGCCCCCCAAAGCCCTTTATAGTAGTTCCACAAGACTAATATAAAGCAGATGTATCCTGCTGAGTTCACAGTATATTTTAAACAAAATGACCCCAGTGTTGTTCTGGATCTTACAAATGCTGATATATATGAATACCTTTCCATGGGGGAAGATCCTCTGGAGTATCCAATGGGTCAGGCTTTCCCTGTTTGAAATGGTAATCATATGCATGGAGTTGTTTTTCAGTTTCATTTAGTTCCTTTTTAACTGTTTATTTTTGCAGCACGTTGCCCTATATTTTGATATTTTCCCTGTACATTTCTCAAGGCAACTAAGAATACATGACATTATTTACCTCTTGTATATCATTGAATGTGACAGTCCTCAGAAATGTAGGTGCATATTGGCTGCTGCTGTACAGTAGGTCTCCAGAAGGAAACCATCAGGTGCATATCACAAATGAAGGTACATCTGCCCAATTTTCAAAAATAATGCGGGATAGAGTTCTAAAAAAGTATACGAAGCACAATTTGGGAAAATGTAAATGCCATGAGGGCAAAATCTAGAACTCCTTCCTTCCTCCACTGCCAGCTTCCCTTGGAGGTCTCACAGGATGTGATTTGGCCTGAATCAGAATTTAGTTGTCTGTGCCTGCATCTGATTTTAGGTGTCTACAGCATGCCTGTGAGCAGAAACCTGTATAAATCTAGCAGAGTTGTACCCAAAATGTATAGCTGAGGGCACACCTCACACTCCACAGCTAGCCAAGGTGGACAGCCCAGCTTTCACCTAACCTCTGCTATGATCTAAATGTAAATGAACTCCATCTAAACCTATCATTGAGTGCATTTGGCACTCAAACAGAAAGATGAAATGATTGTACTTGTGTCCTGGTTCCAGTTAGGACAGAGTTAAGTAGCTCATAGTAGCTGGTAGGGTGCTATGTTTTGGATTAGGATGAGAAGAGCGCTGATAACATGCTGATGTTTTAATTGTTGCAGAGCAGTGTTTACACCAGGCCAAGGACTTTTCGGCTTCTTGCTCTGTCCTGCCAGCGAGCAGGCTGGGGGTGCAGCAGGAGCTGGGAGGGGACAGACCCAGGACAGCTGACCCAAACTGGCCAAAGGGGTATTCCATACCATCTGACGTCATGCTAAACAATATATAGGGGTGGCTGGCCGGGGTGGGGGGGCCGGCTGCTCGGGAATAGGCTGGGCATCGGTCAGCGGGTGGTGAGCAATTGCATTGTGCATCACTTGTTTTCTTACACATTATTATTGTTAATACTATTACCATTATCACTATTATTATTATTATTGTTATTATTATTTTCCTGTCTTAATAAACCGTCTTTATCTCAACTCACAGGCTTCACTTTCCCGTTTCTCTCCCCCCATCCCAGAGAGGGAGGGGGGAGGGTGAGCGAACGGCTGTGTGGTGTTTAGCTGCCAGCCGGGTTAAACCACAACAGTCTTTTTGGCGCCCAACGTGGGGCCCGAAGGGTTGAGATATCGACAAATCTGACCAGAGTGTGTTAAACTAAAATTGGTATAAGTATTGGACCTGCTTAATAGTTGCTAGTCACGATGTTGATTGCCTTAATCTCCAGTCTGCTGTACCTGTATTCCAAATTGAGTTTTATGGTGCGTTACTTTCTGTATGTGCTCCCTGTTGCACTGTTTATCCTTTCCGGGCCCTGGTTTAAGATTGTTATGGTACTGTGCGGTGTAACAATGGCTTATGAAATGATGAAATATCTGGTCACGACTTTAACCTGGTATTTGTACTCAGCACTGACGTCGACTCTATACTTTGGAACCCATATCTCGGAAACTATTAGCAATTACACCTATTGCCTGTTTTCGTTAGGGAGCCAATCTGTGAAGGGGACAGGGGAAGACATGTTTCCCTACCTGTTCACTCTCCCTTTCTCCTTCACCACCACCCTCTTATCCCCCGAGCTAGTTACGGTGGTTCTCCGAGATGTTGAATATCCTTGGGATACTCAGACCAGCCTGCTCTTGTTGTTATGTCTCCTGAATGCGCTTCAGATTTTGTGGAGGGTTAAACAACTACTTAGGAATCTCATCCGGAGATCTGTCTTGAGGCGGGATAGTTGCGAGTGGCAGGGAGTGTGGGAGGATATGGGCAGGTTTCTAGAGCAGTGGTCACCTCCAGTGTTTTGGACATTCACCCCTGAACAACTGCAAAATCCTAAAAAGCTGGCAGAATGCTTGAAAAAAAGGTGTCATGACTCTGGCAGTTCCAAAGTGACACAAATCACTGTAGCGTGCTGGGGTCTGGCTTGTGCCTATCGAGCTGCAATTGATGTTATTAGCAACCTAGCTCCAGCTCCTGCAGCCGCTCCAGTTCCAGCTCCTGCAGCCGCTCCAGTTCCAGCTCCTGCAGCTACTCCAGCTCCAGCTCCTGCAGCTACTCCAGCTCCAGCTCCTGCAGCCGCTCCAGTTCCAGCTCCTGCAGCTACTCCAGCTCCAGCTCCTGCAGCCGCTCCAGCTCCAGCTCCAGCTCCTGCAGCCGCTCCAGCTCCAGCTCCAGCTCCTGCAGCCGCTCCAGCTCCAGCTCCTGCAGCTACTCCAGCTCCAGCTCCTGCAGCCGCTCCAGCTCCAGCTCCAGCTCCTGCAGCCGCTCCAGCTCCAGCTCCTGCAGCTACTCCAGCTCCAGCTCCTGCAGCCGTTCCAGTTCCAGCTCCTGCAGCCGCTCCAGCTCCTGCAGCCGCTCCAGCTCCAGCTCCTGCAGCTACTCCAGCTCCAGCTCCTGCAGCCGCTCCAGCTCCAGCTCCGGCTCCTGCAGCCGCTCCAGCTCCAGCCCCTGCAGCCGCTCCAGCTCCAGCCCCTGCAGCCGCTCCAGCTCCAGCTCCTGCAGCCGCTCCAGCTCCAGCTCCTGCAGCTACTCCAGCTCCAGCTCCTGCAGCCGCTCCAGCTCCAGCTCCGGCTCCTGCAGCCGCTCCAGCTCCAGCCCCTGCAGCCGCTCCAGCTCCAGCCCCTGCAGCCGCTCCAGCTCCAGCTCCTGCAGCTGCCCCAGCTCCTGCAGCTGCCCCAGCTCGTGCAGCTGCTCCCACTCCTGTGGCTGGGTCAGAGAAACGAGCTGTAGCAGTGCAAGTTGACCCCGCAGAGGGTATCCCAACCCCTGTGGCAGACCCTGTGTCTGGGTCAGAGAAACGAGCTGTAGCAGTGCAAGTTGACCCCGCAGAGTGTATTCCAAGCCCTGTGGCAGACCCTGTGTCTGGGTCAGAGAAACGAGCTGTAGCAGTGCAAGTTGACCCCGCAGAGGGTATTCCAACCCCTGTGGCAGACCCTGTGGCTGGGTCAGAGAAACGAGCTGTAGCAGTGCAAGTTGCCCCTGTAGACAAGGTGAAAAAATGGTATAGAGGCTCAGGTCGTTTAAAACGCAGACAGTCTTCTGCTAAGTCTGGGCGAAGTGAAGACGAGGCTGGGCCATCAAAGGTGCAGGAGACTGAAGATGAGGATGAGGATGGCGAAAAATCAACAGTAACTACCCGGACTCCATACCAGCCATCAAAGGTGCAGGAGACTGAAGATGAGGATGAGGATGTCGAAAAATCAACAGTAATTACCCGGACTCTATACCAGCGTGAGCTACGAGATGTGCGAAAAGATTTTGGTCGCTGTATAGGCGAGCAGCTTGTCACCTGGCTGCTCCGGTGCTGGGACACGGGAGCCAATTATGTGGAATTGGAGGGCAAGGAAGCCAGGCGGCTGGGATCCCTTGCTAGGGACGCATGCATTGACAAAGCAATTGGAGATGGAGCACAATCTCGCAGCCTCTGGAGGCGTCTCCTGTCAGCTGTGAAGGAAAGGTATCTCTTCAAGGAAGAACTTGTATGTTTACCAAGCAAATGGACCACCATGGAGAAGGGAATTCAGTACCTGAGGGAATTGGCCGTACGGGAAGTAATTTATAAGGACCTAGATGACGCACAAACATCCACAGATCCAGATGCAGTCCAGTGTACACCACCCATGTGGCGGAAGTTTGTACGGAGTGCCCCATCATCATATGCCAACTCATTGGCAATACTAGCCTGGAAAACGGAGGAGAATCCCACAGTGAATGAAGTGACTAAAATACTCCGGCAGTACGAAGGAAATCTCTCCTCTTCCCTAAAGGCCTGTGTCTCAGCTGTGGAGAAACTCTCTGAAGAGGTCCACCAACTTAAAGAGAATTTATCTTCCCCTCCACCTGAACGAACCAGTGTCCACCAGCTAAAAGAGAATGCTTTAGAGAAACTTTCTGAAAAGATCCACCAACTTGAAGAAAGATTATCTTCCCCTTCACCTGAACGAACCAGTGTCCACCAGCTAAAAGAGAATGCTTTGGAGAAACTTTCTGAAAAGATCCACCAACTTGAAGAAAGATTATCTTCCCCTTCACCTGAACGAACCAGTGTCCACCAGCTAAAGGAGAATGCTTTGGAGAAACTTTCTGAAAAGATCCACCAACTTGAAGAAAGATTATCTTCCCCTTCACCTGAACGAACCAGTGTCCACCAGCTAAAAGAGAATACCTTGGAGAAACTTTCTGAAGAGATCCACCAACTTAAAGAGAGTTTATTTTCCTCCCCACCTGTACAAACCAGTGTCTCAGCTATTAGGGGTAAACGTTCATCTATGCAAGGAAGACAATATGGTGGGCACACACACCGCGCCACCCTGTGGTTTTACCTACGTGACCATGGAGAGGACATGAGAAAATGGGATGGAAAATCTACTGCGACCCTAGAGGCACGGGTACGTGAATTGCAAAGGAAAACAATTGGGAAAAAGGAGTTCTCTGAAAGGTTTGCTGCTCCAACTTCCAGCAGGCAGTCCTTTAAACACAGAAATGAAGATTCTGACCAGGACTAGAGGGGCCCTGCCTCCAGCCAGGGGGAGGAAAGGGACAATCGAGTTTATTGGACTGTGTGGATTCGATGGCCTGGCACGTCAGACGCACAGAAGTATAAGGCTTTGGTAGACACCGGTGCACAATGTACTCTAATGCCATCAAGCTATAAAGGGCCAGAGCCCATCTGTATTTATGGTGTGACGGGGGGATCCCAGCAGTTAACTGTATTGGAGGCTGAAGTGAGTCTAACCGGTAATGAGTGGCAAAAGCACCGTATTGTGACTGGCCCAGATGCTCCGTGCATCCTTGGCATAGACTATCTTAGAAGAGGATATTTCAAGGACCCAAAAGGGTTCCGCTGGGCTTTTGGCATAGCTGCTTTGGAGACAGAGGACATTAAACAGTTGTCTACCTTGCCTGGTCTCTCAGAGGACCCTTCTGTTGTGGGGTTGCTGAGGGTTGAAGAACAGCAAGTGCCGATCGCTACCACAACTGTGCACCGGCGGCAATATCGCACCAACCGAGACTCCCTGAGTCCCATCCATAAGCTAATTCGTCAACTGGAGAGCCAAGGAGTGATCAGCAAGACTCATTCACCTTTTAATAGTCCCATATGGCCAGTGCGAAAGTCTAATGGTGAGTGGAGACTAACAGTGGACTATCGTGGCCTGAACGAAGTCACGCCACCACTGAGTGCTGCAGTGCCGGACATGCTAGAACTCCAGTATGAACTGGAATCAAAGGCAGCCAAGTGGTATGCCACAATTGATATCGCTAATGCATTTTTCTCCATCCCTCTAGCAGCACAGTGCAGGCCACAGTTTGCTTTCACTTGGAGGGGAGTCCAATATACTTGGAATCGGCTGCCCCAGGGGTGGAAACACAGCCCTACCATTTGCCATGGACTGATCCAGTCTGCGCTGGAGCAGGGGGAAGCTCCTGAACACCTGCAGTACATCGATGACATCATTGTGTGGGGTGACACTGCAGAAGAAGTTTTCGAGAAAGGGAAGAAAATAGTCCAAATCCTTCTGAAGGCCGGTTTTGCCATAAAACAGAATAAAGTTAAAGGACCTGCACGAGAGATCCAGTTTTTAGGAATAAAATGGCAAGATGGACGCCGTCAAATCCCAATGGATGTGATCAACAAAATAACAGCTATGTCTCCACCAACTAGCAAAAAAGAAACACAAACTTTCCTAGGTGTCGTGGGGTTTTGGAGAATGCATATTCCAAATTACAGTCTGATTGTAAACCCGCTCTACCAAGTAACCCGTAAGAAGAATGCTTTTGAATGGGGCCCTGAGCAACGACAAGCCTTTGAACAAATTAAGCAGGAAATAGTTCATGCAGTAGCCCTCGGGCCAGTCCGAACAGGACCAGATGTAAAGAATGTGCTCTACACCGCAGCCGGAGAGAATGGTCCCACCTGGAGCCTCTGGCAGAAAGAACCTGGGGAAACTCGAGGTCGACCCCTGGGGTTTTGGAGTCGGGGATACAGAGGATCTGAAGCCCGCTATACTCCAACTGAAAAGGAGATATTGGCAGCATATGAAGGAGTTCGATCTGCTTCGGAAGTGGTCGGTACTGAAGCGCAGCTCCTCCTGGCACCCCGACTGCCGGTACTAGGCTGGATGTTCAAAGGAAGGGTCCCCTCTACGCATCATGCAACTGATGCTACATGGAGCAAGTGGGTTGCACTGATTACTCAGCGGGCTCGAATAGGAAACCCCAGTCGCCCAGGAATCTTGGAGGTGATTATGGACTGGCCAGAAGGCAAATACTTTGGGATATCACCAGAGGAGGAGGTGGTTCGTGCTGAAGAAGCCCCCCTGTACAACAAGCTACCGGAAAATGAGAAGAAATATGCCTTGTTCACTGACGGGTCCTGTCGTATTGTGGGAAAGCATCGGAGATGGAAAGCTGCTGTATGGAGTCCTACACGACGAGTTGCAGAAGCTGCTGAGGGAGAAGGTGAATCGAGTCAGTTTGCAGAAGTAAAAGCCATTCAGCTGGCTTTAGATATTGCTGAACGAGAAAAGTGGCCAGTTCTCTATCTCTATACTGATTCATGGATGGTAGCAAATGCCCTGTGGGGGTGGTTACAGCAATGGAAGCAGAACAACTGGCAGCGCAGGGGCAAGCCCATCTGGGCTGCGGCATTGTGGCAAGATATTGCTGCCCGGGTAGAGAACCTGGTTGTAAAGGTACGCCATGTAGATGCTCATGTGCCCAAGAATCGGGCTACTGAAGAACACCAAAACAACCAGCAGGTGGATCAGGCTGCTAAGATTGAAGTGGCTCAGGTGGACCTGGACTGGCAACATAAAGGTGAATTATTTATAGCCCGATGGGCCCATGACACCTCAGGCCATCAAGGTAGAGATGCAACCTACAGATGGGCTCGTGATCGAGGGGTGGACCTGACCATGGACACTATAGCACAGGTTATTCATGACTGTGAAACATGTGCTGCAATCAAGCAAGCCAAACGGTCAAAACCTCTTTGGTATGGAGGACGATGGCTGAAATATAAATATGGAGAGGCCTGGCAGATTGATTACATCACACTCCCTCAAACCCGCAACGGCAAGCGCCACGTACTTACAATGGTGGAAGCAACCACCGGATGGCTGGAAACATATCCTGTGCCCCATGCCACCGCCCGGAACACTATCCTGGGCCTTGAAAAGCAAGTCTTATGGCGACATGGCACCCCAGAGAGAATTGAGTCAGACAACGGGACTCATTTCCGAAACAACCTTATAGACACTTGGGCCAAAGAACATGGTATTGAGTGGGTGTATCACATCCCCTATCATGCACCAGCCTCTGGAAAAGTTGAACGATACAATGGACTGTTGAAGACTACACTGAAAGCAATGGGTGCTGGGACATTCAAAAATTGGGATACACATTTGGCAAAGGCCACCTGGTTAGTCAATACCAGGGGATCTGCCAACCGAGCTGGACCTGCCCAATCAAACCTGTTACGCACTGTAGAAGGGGATAAAGTTCCTGTAGTGCACGTAAGAAACATGCTGGGTAAAACAGTCTGGGCTACTCCTGCCTCAGGAAAAGGCAAACCTATTCGTGGAATTGCTTTTGCTCAGGGACCTGGATGCACTTGGTGGGTAATGCAAAAGAATGGGGAGGTCCGGTGTGTACCTCAAGGGGATTTGATACTGGGTGAGAATAGCCCATGAGTTGAATTGTAGTATGTTAATTATTATATAATAATGTATGTCATCACTACCATGATTGCTATATATCATAGATGAAAATGGTGATTAATTAGAATGTATTGGACAGAGTGTAACCTGAGCATGACATAAATGGTATGGAATAAGGGGTGGATATCTGTCCTGGTTCCAGTTAGGACAGAGTTAAGTAGCTCATAGTAGCTGGTAGGGTGCTATGTTTTGGATTAGGATGAGAAGAGCGCTGATAACATGCTGATGTTTTAATTGTTGCAGAGCAGTGTTTACACCAGGCCAAGGACTTTTCGGCTTCTTGCTCTGTCCTGCCAGCGAGCAGGCTGGGGGTGCAGCAGGAGCTGGGAGGGGACAGACCCAGGACAGCTGACCCAAACTGGCCAAAGGGGTATTCCATACCATCTGACGTCATGCTAAACAATATATAGGGGTGGCTGGCCGGGGTGGGGGGGCCGGCTGCTCGGGAATAGGCTGGGCATCGGTCAGCGGGTGGTGAGCAATTGCATTGTGCATCACTTGTTTTCTTACACATTATTATTGTTAATACTATTACCATTATCACTATTATTATTATTATTGTTATTATTATTTTCCTGTCTTAATAAACCGTCTTTATCTCAACTCACAGGCTTCACTTTCCCGTTTCTCTCCCCCCATCCCAGAGAGGGAGGGGGGAGGGTGAGCGAACGGCTGTGTGGTGTTTAGCTGCCAGCCGGGTTAAACCACAACAACTTGTTTCACAGATTTCTGTTTTCATGCATTCACCTGCCCTGCTCTTAGATACTTGGGTGTCCAATAATCTCATCATTCAGCTGGGTATCCCAGTTGCCCTGGTAAATTATCTCTATAGGAAATCCTCAAGTGACCCGTGTCCAAATTTATGCATAAATATATGAGAGAGAAATCAGGCCCAAGAACATAAAGCTATTTGCTGCAGCAAAACTTAGTTGCCCAAAACTTATACTGAACTTAACATAGGAATTTAGGGAGTTTACTCCTCTAAGATTTATAATGATGCAGTAATGACTTTGTGCCCCATGCAGCTCCCTGAGGCAGTTAGTGTGGACTGCCTGTGTCCATATCTTTCAAATTACCACCCGTACTCAGCACAACATGGACACACTGTATTTATTGAGGTTAGGATGCAGATGCTTAAACTAACCATCTTTTCTAATTTATCTCTTTTTCTTCTTGTAAGAAAGTCTTAAGAAAGTTCTACCAAATAATAAGCTGGCCATAGGGCAGCTTGCCCTTTGAAACCAGGTTAGCAATAGAAAAAAACCTCCTGCATTTCCTCAGTATTTCATTTATTTTGGAGGATGGGTCTAAGTCACTAAGTTAATGTGAGCATTTTGAAGAATATTACTTTTCCTCTTGCTGATCTGTATCCATACCCATATCAGCTGGGATATGATGAAGGATAGAAATTTAATTTTACATGTCTCAGATTTGTGCCTTTACTGCAAACCAGTATGCTCCCTCCCTCTTGGCAGCATGCACAGAGGCGGAGTTTTGACAGTGGCCTTTAATAGACTTTCCAAAAGCACAGCCAGAAAAGACCTATGAGGTCATCTAGTCTAGTTCATAGCCAGAGTGATAATTCAGGCTGTTCTCACCAACAGAGGTGATGGTACTCAGTGGCAAGTCAGACATAAATCCTGAGTCAAGGATCCCTAAATTTTGCTGCACAAGATTCAAGAAGATAGTCTGTAGCAGCCTCAGTAATTTTTGATGGAGGCTTTTATTAAATTATGTATGTAAGCATGAATAAGACAACAGAAAAGCAACTGAGTATTTAACTTTATTAATCTGCCAGCTTAAGTGTAAGCCTCGTTTATTTGTCTGCTTTTGTTGTTGTCCATTTTATGTAATAATTGCTAGTCATGTGTTTGGATTATCAGGGAGGAAGATGAAGTTTGCTTTTTGTAAGGGATTGTGGCACTTTTAGCAGTGTGGTAGAGGAGGGATCGTAATATGTTGTTCAGATACTACTGCCTCATTAAACTGAAAAAGTTTAATATAGATTACATTTCTAATGTTATTAGGTTTCAGAGCTGTCTATCATCATGGACTATCATCATGTCTATCATCATGGACTATCATCATTTACTGAAGCTGATGTATGAAACCACTGAAGATTCAGACTGGTGTTACTACATCTGATCTCATTCGTCTTTCATATTAGGATGTGTGGGTGCGTTTTTTTTTTCTTTTTTTTTTTTCCCCCACAATTATGAGCTTTGAAACATTTTCTTTGTGAAACCAAACTACGAATAGCAGAGCACAACTTTGCATTAAATGGCAGACTCTGAGTGCCCTCTGGGTAGCTATTCAAAGTCCTTATGTATCTCCATGCACTCTGGTATATTCATCAAACCTTTGTCCCCTCTGAGCTTAGCTGTCACAGCAAATAATACACACACACATATATATATATATTTTTTTTTTTTCCATATGTGTGCAAGAGATGAATCACCCAGTTCATAGCAGAATAAGCCCAAACCTTTTCTTGTGAAAATGCGTAGGGGAGGAGCAGGAGAGTGAAGAGTGCCTGCTTACTGCTCCATTGGGAGGAGGAGGATGGAGGTGTGGTGGTGTCTGCTGAGCTTGGCAGGAGCCCCAGGACAGCACCAGCATACCCAAGCCAGGCTGTTCGGGGCTGAGTGGGATTGCAGCTCTCTTGCTTTGACTAACAATTTCACATTTGTAGAAATGAACATGCATATTTTAAAAAATAAATAAAATTTAAAAAAAGGTGTATGAGGGGGCTGATGAATCATATCTTCTTTCAAAGACTCCAAACACTGAACTGCAGCATTACTGAGTGTCTGGAGCTCTTTACTCATCTTTAATCTTTCATGGGTTTTAATCTCAACCAGAATTTTCCTTAATGCCATACAAATGTTCCTTTTATCAACTGTTTTCCCAGCTCATTCCCTTTCACCCTGCCAGCCCCGCTCCTCTCCCCACCTCTCCCCAGGCTCTTCCTGATGTTCATCACCCCCTCTTTCTTTGCTATCCCAGCTACTCAGTTATTCTTCCACAGAAATGCTACAATTAAGGTCTTATTCAAATCTTTGCTCAGTGAGACAATATTACTGATTTACAAGTGTGTGCCTCTGGAGCCTGTGGAGGTGACTGGTGTCTGCTCGCCTCGTGCTGCACCTGCCATGTTGGGAAGGGTGTGAGAAAGACATGAGTCAACCAGAGACAAGTTAAAGCCTGACCACCTCCCCAGCCACTGCTCTCCTGCTGTCTCTGACTCGCGGGCAGAGATAGCCCCACCTGGGGAGGTTTTTGCTAGTTTTGTAGATTCAGGATTTATGCTGCATGTGGTGCCAGGAAGGGGCAGCGAAGTGCATGCTTTTTTTCTTGAGGGTCCTTCTCCAGAGCTGTCTTCATCTTTGTGCTCTCTGCCAACCAAGTACCTAACCAAAATTTGCCAGGGAAAAGGAGTTCTCTGAAGGGCCAAAACCAAAATAATGGACCTGTAACCACAGTGATGAACTAACTTAAAAGCAGAATAAAACCTCCCAGCCCAGACAGAGTGAGCGAAGTGTGTCAGCTACTGACCCCAAAGGTGCAGTGGGGTGGCAGAGCTGGGCCTGTCAAGGTCTGGTGTTGAAGGCCTGTAACAAGATTGGGGCCATGGGCACAGTGAAGAAGCCACAGCCAACACCAGAGGCCTGGCACATTCACTCATGAAGAGAAACAAGCACTTCAGTCAGTCTCACAGGCACATTAATTGGCTGTATTTGTATTTCTAAATTAAACAGTGCTGGACACTGCAGCTCCACTGTCTGTACTGATAAACTGATGGTACATTCTTGCCTCAGGCACTCCCACAGACAGTGTCCAGAGACGCTTTTGGGACATTATCATGGGCTGGGGTCATTCCCTCAAGGCAGTCTGGATGTAGCCACCCAACTTCAGAGTGTTGGAGGGTTCAGTACTGACATGAGGCTTTGCGTGCTAGTCTTGGTGTCACAGTGTGGACTGTGGCATGTTTAATAGCATGGACAAAGGCACAAAATCCAGCTTTTCATCAGCCTAATCAGTTTGGGCACAGGCTGCTCTCACATGGCTGTATTGACTCTGCTTCAGAAGATGGCTCAATTGGTCCTGCCTCAGATCCGTGCTCAGAGCCCAGTGCCATGACTTTATAGCTTCTTCTTGCCATTTCCACAACTAAACTCAGAAGTCAATGACAATTTTCTTCAAAGGGCTGGGATGTGCCCTACGCCTTTTACCTTTGACTTGTTTATTAAATTCTTCAAAACTTTTTGGAAATTACAGATGCCAGTTAATGGCAAGACATGATTTCAGCTTGCAGTCCCAGGGACGCAAATACTAGCCCTTCTGCAAGGAAGAAAGAGGTTTTTCAGAGCAACGTATAAGGGAGAATCTGTCTCCCAGTACACACAGACTAAGTGCTGTTTTAAAGGCTTTGACTTTTGAAGCAAAGGCTCAGTGAGTTGTAATTAGAGCTGGTCATTTGTTTTTAATGAAATCATTTTCTGGGGTGGGGGGGGAAAGTGCAGCTTTGCCCAAATCAAAACATGTTGTGAAAATGTGCTGATTTCAGTGACATTTTTTATGGGAATAAATCCAAATGAATCATTTCAATCTTTTCCTTGCATTTTGATAATGTCAGAATGTTTCATTTCAAGAATATTGAAACATTTCATTTTAGCAATGCAGTAGGAGAGAGCTGTGGTGCGCCAAGTAATCTTGTCTTCAGCATTTGTAAAGAAGACTTTAAAGTAAGACAAGATGGTAGGGCCAAAACCTCAGTATGTTTCTCCAAAGGCAACTCAGAGATGATTCTCCCTGTATTAGGTGGATGGAGTCCTCTGGGATGAGAAAAGCTACGAGCTACTTTTTTTCTTGAGAAAGCTACAAGGAATGCATGCAAAAGAATTATCAGAATTTGCAAGAGAATGTAATTTTTATTGAAGAAAACTAATGAAAAAATGAATACAACAGAGAACACTCAGCTAACAGATGTTTCCCTGTACAAAGGTTTTGCTCTATGTATGCATATTCCTTTCGACATAGTGAACCTCAATTTGAAAGGAAATAAAGCCAATAAGACCTATTTATTTCAGAACACAGGGAGTTACTCAAAAAGTACGCATTGACCTTTAACCTGATGTTTTATTGTAATCTGAATTCACTTTCCAGCACAAACAAGTTTCTACGGTGTCTTCGGCTGTGCTCTCTGCCAAGCTGTTTCAAGAAGCTTGACAGTGTGTGAATGTCTACAGATGTTCTTATCTAGGTTTCCATCAGTGTATGTTGCTCCCAAAATCTATAATGTTTCAATGTACTATGTGTAACCAAGATAATTTATAGATGACCAAGAGTCTTATAAAAGATTAGGTCATCAAAAACCTAAACAGTCAGAAATGAATGGAGGTTAGTGACCTAAACACAGTTCTAGAAAACCAAAGGAAGTATTTGTACTCTAATTTAAAAGAAGTTATTCAAGATCCATTTTTGAAAAAAAGTAATCAATAAACATTCGGAATCTTAAAACATAATCAAATTCCATTATTTGTGAGAATTAACCCAGGTGAGCTTGTTTTCTTTTTAGCAACCGTACTTGAAATAATTTGGAATCTAATAGGAAAAGCTGAAAGTAAATATTGTATTAGAATATTCCTTTCATTACATCATAATGGAAAGGAAAAAGAGATTCAAATAAAGTTTGCCAGTTGTGTTTGTCAAGTGTCCTGATATCCATGAACTTGTTGATTTGGGATAGAACTATTTGCACATGTCATGCTTAATATGTAGCTCCAAGTTCCCTCTAAAGAAATTTACATCTGGAGAACATTCAGTTCAACATAGGCTTATTTTAGCATCTCATATATTCCTTTAGTGACCCATGTCAAACTTAGTGCTCCCACAACTACATTCCTGGATGCATCTAAGCTAGTGAGTTGAGTTCTGATTTAGGTATGATGACACGGAGAACAGACAATTGCACGCAAAACTGACTTTGTTTTATCCTAGAAGGAAAAAAATGCAAAACAATTTCATCTTTCTTGGTGTTTTATCAAGGTTTCTTCATATCCTTGCTCTTTTTAAAATGTTGGAAAAATCAGAGAAAAGGTGTGAGTTGGGAAAGTATTGAACATTGGAAGTATTGACCATTACTTTGGAAAGATGGAAGTAGAGATTAGTGTTGGCTTGAATCAGAAAGGTTTATAGTCTCCCCTTATATAGTCACTGGTGGAGTGACATACCTCTTTTTGAATAAGGGGGATTTAAATAAGAGCTTCTGTCATAGCTGATTGGTTTGGCATCTTGATGGGATAGTCCTTTCTGAGCAGTCAGTTTATGAATGCATAATCTTTTAAGGCACATGTAATAGGGTATTAATTGCTTTTGCTCTTTTTGGGAGGACACATTCAGCATATATTCAGAGTTTTAACACTTTCTTCTATTCTTTCATTTTTTTTCTCTGCTTAATTTCATCAGTTTTTAAAAATGAGTGGAAAATCTATTTGAAATAGGTCAAAATACTCTCGTCTTTTTTTTTTTTTTAATAGTCTTCCTAAATGTAGATAATTGTTATAGAATTTCAGACTTTAATTATCTCTAATGTTATTGTCCGTCTTTAGCAATCTAGAGAACAGAGATTCTTTATTCTCCTAAGTTTATTAAGGAAGCTATTACTTACATACCAAATACATAATGAGTTCTGCTATGAATAGTAATATGTTAATGTTCAAATAACTTCTTATATTAGCAACTAATGATCACCTCTAACAGCACTGCTATATTTGTGTGTAAACCACCTACCTATTTATATAGCAATTACATCATGTGTCTGTTATTTGAAACTTGCATTTAAATACAACACACCTCCAAATAAGCAAGTATATTTGTGTAAGCAGGCACAAGCAGACCCAACTCTCTTTATGCATCCACTAAGTCAGGCAGATGCAGGTTCACGTGGCACTAGGTTCTATCACCTGGTATAAGCTCATGGTTTGGGAATGACCTTGTGCTATCATGGCTGTACAGCTTGGGTACCTGACTTGTCTCTATTCTAGTCACTTGATGAATGCCACAGGACTTCCTTTTTGTCTATGTCTGTCTCCAAGAAACAAAAAGCTGCAATGGGAGCACAAGGACAGGCAAGATACATGGTGTCTGAGTAACTTGTTGCTGCCTCTGCCACTGGAACAGTGTTGCAGTGAGGACAGTTAGAGTCACATTCTGTGGGAGCCATTCACATCAGGGTATTGCTCCTGCTGCTGGTCCCCAGCTGTGGAGATGCAGATGGTTGGTGACCGATGAGCACATGGTGATGAGGGGCCAGAGAGACACCGTGTTACTGTGTGGATGCTGTGGATAAACAAGGTTGAGAGGGTAATGGAGAAGAAGAACAATTATTTGTGTTTTCCTTACCATTACAGGAAAGCATACCTTTTAATGAGAACATGCATAGAGTTTTTTCAAGAATTTTTAGAATGGTTTTCCAAGTGAATTTCATGAGGAGAGATACAGAAGAGAAGACTCGGTCAGGTCCTGTGGCCTTGGAAACTAGATGCTGTGCATTTTCAGTCTATGAGATCCTAGGAAATGTAATAACATTCCTTAACAAAGATGAGATTTTTTTTTTCTTATTTTCATTTCTCAAGGAGGAAACAGAAATTGCCTGTAAATTTCTGTAATTACCCCAACTACTCATTCAATAGAACATTTAATAAAATAATAGCAATTCTTCCAAACCTATAATGGCATATTTATTATTCCTTAAGCATCACATATATAAACATATTTATAAACATTTCTTCAAATTCAGAAAAGGGCCACATAACTTTGTTCCAGCCTACAAATAAATCATTGTAATTGGGTTACGATGCATTGTCACATCAAGATGGAGGGTTAGGCCTCCTAACAAAGCCATCACTTTTTGACTTCACTATTTTGAATCATTCAGTTTTGACTTTCAGGTTATACTAAAATACATCTTTGATATGCTAGACAGAATGAGCTGCTTAAATCTCTCACTGTAAGGCATCTCTGTAAACTCCCTAAATATTTTTTTTTCTGGCTCTTTACTGCATCCCAGACAATTTTTTAGTATCTTTTCAAATGTGTTCTGATATCAATCTCAACAATCACCAAAGCTGTAAACAGGTAAAATTCACCTCCCTATCATTCTGATTTTGCATGCTGCATCCATCTGTTGTTGCTTATTTTCATTACATATAGTAGAGAGTGGCTTGATGAATACCTCAATACACCTGAAGGGCAGTGATTTGCCACTTAGAAATGAGAAAGAGTGCAAAGTAGCAATTCATACCTGGATTTTTCCACCAAACATGAATCTTGAGAAAAACTATAGCACAAGGTGACTTATTTCAAAGTACAGTTCTTTGGGCCCAACTCCATCACCACTGGGAATGCTCCAGAATCTCTCTCTGGCCTCCAGTGACACTCCAGAGAGGTATTGATCTCCTCTAGATCTTGTGTAGTACCTGCCGATCCTACATGGATATCATAGACACCTTATTGCATCTCAAATGTCATTAGTCTCTGGTATGTATCTAACCAGACTTAGACTTTGATTCCCTTTTCCATCAGGGGCAGAGAGGAACTCCAAAGCAGTTTTAACCTCACCTGCACATATTTACTTTGAACCTGTCATCTGGTAGCCTAACTTGATACCTCCAAATTCTAGAATTAGAAGGAAAAATGAAGTCTTTCTCTGCTTACCTTTGTTGTGCAATTCCTGATTTTAAGACCAATAGCATATCTTCCTTTTATTTTTATTTTTTTTTATTATTTTTTTTTTCCCCTGGGCTGAGACCTAGTCTTCTTTGCTGTTCTTTATATATGTTGTTTCATAACTTTGATCATTCTTGTCATCTTTGAGCATTCCTTGTCACCCAACCCATCCTGAAATCCAAACATGATAATTATTTTCAGATGTTTCTCAGATTAAAAAACAACAACAATAATAATAATTCAGTAGTACTGTCACTTTTTAAATGGAAGATTCTTCTGACTCCCCTGAAACACACAGGGGTTCTTCCCATGACTTCAGTCTATGAGCTCAGTACATAGAAGCATCGAGTCTGGTCTCTGAGTGAAAAATAGCATGTCAGAATTGTGAAGAAAGCAAAATCTGAGAACTTCCCATTATGGGTTTAATCCAGATCCTCAGATGTTAACGACAGTGCTTCTTTTTACATCAGGGTTTGTTGGACAGGGCCCAGGCTGTCGGTAAAAATGCTGAGCATGTCTTTTATTAAACATTTTGTTATTTAATGTGCCATTTTCTGATGTATATTTGATAAACAAATTCGTTACCAGAAGCGTTCTTGTTACAGTGACATTTAAACACAGATGCAGATTTATATATGAGTAATTGTGTTTCGAGAGTAACTGTGTGCATAAGTCAGCATTTTGCAAATGTTACAAAAATGTACAAGCCCAAGCAGAAAAAACTACTTGCCCATCTTCTGCTACATTTGATGTAATGAGAGGTAATTATGTCTTATTCACACATTAAAAGAAAGTACTTGTCTTGGATAAGACCTTTTTAAAAATCAGTTGAAGTTAATGGAAGTCTTTCAATTAGTTTTGGTAGAATGTGTCTCAGGCTTTCAAAGTTTTGCAGAGGTCCTAAGGGATCTCTTGGGATTACAAATGAGGGATTGTCACCACACTGCTCAGGTTCTGGAGAAGCATCTCCTCTTCTCAACATCTTGCCTCTGGCACTCATCTTCTTGTTACACTACCATAAAGTAATGTTGACTCATATCTACCAGAGATGAAAATCCAATCTCATGTATGTCCTTGCCATATAAGAACATTTAAAAAAGAAATACATGTCCTTAAAATTATATCAATTCACCTTACATGACTAGGAAAGAGGCCATTTCTAAAGGATATTGATTAAAATGGAAATACATTCAAATAAATGTATTCTTGGCTTGAAATAACCTTTACGGTAAGTGAATGGTCTATTTTGAAAGTATGATGGGTGTTCTGCGGGGCACTACGGTATCTTAATTTTATTTCATTGCTGTAGAGAGTTTTCTCTGTTTGTGAAAATGTTACGCAAAGTGAGATCTATGGATCTCAGAATGGGGAGGAGCAGGAAATTTTGTCTTAAAAAGACATTTGCCATTCTATTTCTCATCATTCTTCAGCCTTGCCAAAGGCCAGAGTCAGAGCCTCAAGGGAAGATGAGGTTTCATAGGCACTATATAAAATACAAAATAAAATAAATAAAAAGTCCCTTCCCATGCAAAATTTTTATTTTAAATGTCAGACAAAGAATGGAACCAATGAAGTAGTAAAATCCATACTGTAGTGACAGGTGCCAACAGATCTTTATCTGGTCAAATCCAGAGAAGGAATTAAGGATCTTAATTCGGCAAACCTCAGCTCTACTTTGGAATGTAGTGGTTCTACAACCAACATGATAAGCAGGCAAAAATCTAACGAAACCATCTGGCAGTTGTGGAGGGGTAGAGGAGACTGAAATCTTACCTCTTCTGCTACTTGAGTAAAGCACTTCCAAACATAACCTCCATAATCTTCAGCCCCACAGTCTTCTCTATGTCCTTCTCTATAGAGTCCCAAAAGAGGGCTCTGCTGCTCAGGCTGAACTTCTGCATGGGTACAATGCAAAGATCACAGGTCAGAAAGAGCAAAGTCTGAGGCTGTTCTTTACTGGTTATGGCTCTGGATGGTAAGTTTTAAGTCTCTTCTTCTAAGGTTGCTCAGTACTTCAGAAAGCACCTGGAGAAAATAGAGGCGTTTGCATGTTCTCAGATGCCTGTGCTGTTAGAAGGATGGGTTTTCATCAGTGTCAAAAATAAGAGCTTAAATTTTGCAGAAGCCACTTGGCAGTTTGTTCATCCTTTTTCTGGATCAGGCCTCACTTTGCTTGCATAAGTTTATACAAGGAGTCTTTGACAGGACTACGAACCGAACTCACACCTTCCATGTAACTTGTATAACATGACAAAACCCCTCATAACAGAAATAGAAGCAACCCTGGCTATGGTAGGAGGCCATGCTTCTTTGTCAATACTGCATGATGGCAAGAACAGGAAGCCTTTTTTTCTTTTTTTTTCCCCAAAAAACAAAACAACAACAACAAAAAACAACTAGAAATGGGGCTATATGACTAACATTTGCATTCAAGCATGAACCATTGCTGGAAAGATGAAGCTAAGATTGCATATGTCTAAAAGTATTATTCAAGCAGGAATTCATTACTGCCTGTGCTACTGGGTGTTTGCTTGCTGTTAGTTTATAACCAAGTGTAATTTGCTGTTAGTGTATAGTGTACAGTTGGTTGCTCAGTTTCTGCAACATGATATCTCTTCTTGCAAAGAGACAAAGGAGATGAAGTATGGAATATTCCAGATCCCAAACTGGAATATGAAGGTTTCATGATGGGACTAACGCACATTTACAAATTAGAATTGAAAATAAAACATATGGAAGAATGAAATAGAGTTTGAAGAACCACATCTGCAAAATAATGTAAATCCATTGCTTCCTTGCTTTCAGAAAGAGGTTGCAAGGAATGGTTGAAAAGCTACATGTAAGTATTTTCCAAGCCACCCAATACTAAAATACTCATGATCTTTACAGACAATACAAACAGCATAGACCACAGAATACTTTCTGATACTCTAGGATGTGTGAGGGCATCTTGCATCTGTGTTTCCACTTAAGTGGGAGAATGCCCAAAGATTTTAAAACTTTCAGCCACAAATGCAGTTATTTGAACAGTGGAACACAAAAGAGTTTATGCTGCAAGTAAGTGCATTACAGAATCTAGGAAATCAGATCTTGTCACCAGCGTATTTACCTGGGAAAGGAGGGATAAAACATATAATTGCTCAAATAATAAGGACATCAATGCAAAGAAGATTCCTAACAGCTCTATATATCAGGCACATCTTGCACTTCAATTCCAGATTAAACTTTTAAAAAACATCTTTAGCAAAACCCTGAATTACATCAGCATCTCAGCATCAGCTTGAAGTTATGACAATAGTAGGTGCTGCACTAAAATTTTGGATCTAAACACTTCCACTCCATCCCATTGTACTACTCCCTTGTGAGAATTTGCATGTCTTGACAGTTGCTACTGTACTTTAGACCACTTCTCTCTTCCCTAGGCTTTTCCAGCCTAAAAATAGACCAATTCTTTCTGTATTAAAGCAAATACAAATGGAAGAGCAAGGTGTATTTAGCTTTTTCTTGCACATAAAAATATAAAGATATTTATACAAACCTATTTATAAACTGATAAACTATTTCTAGGGACATCCTTAATCAGCACCCTGATTATGAAAAAAGCTGAAAGGAAGTTCTCAGAGGGAAACAAAATACAAATTTGGCTTTAGTTTGAATGCACGGAGGGAGATAATACACTAACCACTGTATGATGCTTCTGTGACTATAATATATTTATCCTGAGGCAAATTTGTGCACTAGTTGTAATCTAGGTGTTTTTTTTTTTTCCTAGGTGTTTATTTATTTGTTTATTTATTTATTTATTTATTCTGAATTAGATTACTTGGTAGATTTTTTTTTTCCAAATAATAACATTGCTCAGTATCTGATGGTGCTTCCAGGCAAAGATCTTAAAATACTTTGCCAAAATAGAAACTATCCCTATGGATTTCTGAGCGTTAATACCACAATTTCAGAGGTAAATTGACACAGGAAAACATTAAGCAATATTTCCAAGTTTATAGAGTGTATTAATGACCCAATAAGGGCTATATTCTCATGTCTAATTGTGTGCTTTAAGATCTTAAAATTTTGTCAGAAGGAGGAAAGATAGGTGCTGCAGCTTTTTATATGAGTTCCCTGGAAATAAAAATAGTATTTCATAAGAGACAAGAAGAATCTGAGAAGCATTGTTGTTAAATTTATGAAACCTCCCATATGAATCCCATATGAATGAAGTGGCATGTGGGCAGGCAGATATTAATCAGCACACAAGACTTTGAAATAACTGTGCCTGTGATTGAAAGTGCTCAAAGTTGTTCTCCTTACTTCTTTGCAGATGGAGTTAAAAAGAAGGTACATAGATTAAAAAAAAAAAAAAAATGTTATTTGGATAGATCTCCTGGGGGTATACACTGGGGATTTTACCTTGTTCTTAGAGCACAATTCAGAGAAGATATATAGTTTAAGATCTGCTTTATTTTCACTCATAACTCAATTCCTCTCTCTGCTTTTCTACAAACTCCCTTTAGTTTTCCAAAATCTTTTTGATAGCCTATGCCCAAAAGTGAACATACAATTTCAATTGTGACAGTCCACCAACTTGTATATATACATAGAGAAGGTATAGGTATATATTTCCTTTTTGATGTGGTATCTTTGTGCAGCAGTTGCCATCTTGGTCATGACAAAGGCTTGAGCCAGTGCTCTCAGAACTAATAACATAAGCTTTTACAACTTGTGCTGTAAAATGGTTCAGTGCCACAATATCCAGCACTGCAGCATCTGAAAAAGGTACTGAATGAAGCCTACAGTGCTCTTGTTCTGATGTTTCAGCTTCATGTACAAAACAAGGGGATAGACAGTGACACAAAAATGCTGAATGAAGAGAGGGGACCTAAATGAATATCATTCTCAAAAATGGCACTCTGCCCTGGTTTTTCATCCTCTGGATCTAGTCAAATAGTGCAGGCCAGTTCACTCTAGTAAAATGCAGATGTGACGGGGCACATCAATTGGGCAGTAACCTAGAAGTTAAGGTATGCCCCTTGGAAACAGTTATCATGTTCCTTCCCTTCCCTTCCCTTCCCTTCCCTTCCCTTCCCTTCCCTTCCCTTCCCTTCCCTTCCCTTCCCTTCCCTTCCCTTCCCTTCCCTTCCCTTCCCTTCCCTTCCCTTCCCTTCCCTTCCCTTCCCTTCCCTTCCCTTCCCTTCCCTTCCCTTCCCTTCCCTTCCCTTCCCTTCCCTTCCCTTCCCTTCCCTTCCCTTCCCTTCCCTTCCCTTCCCTTCCCTTCCCTTCCCTTCCCTTCCCTTCCCTTCCCTTCCCTTCCCTTCCCTTCCCTTCCCTGGAAAGGGATCTAATTAATTATTGGGCTAATTAATTAGCCTTGGGCTGGTCTTTCCAAGTCAGGAATATTTTGGGGAATAGGATGGAGGAAAGGTGAAAAGAAAGTAACCGAAACAGCTGAAAACTGGGTGCTTTCTGATATGGCACTGTTCAGAATGTAATGTAATTTGGACAAAACACAGTGGAAGAGATTTGCAAAGTTTCCCTTCCATTGACAGGGTGGTCAGGAACTGGGACAGGCTCCCCAGGGAGGTGGTCACAGCACCAGGCCTGCCAGAGCTCAATAAATGTTTTGACACTGCTCTTAGACGTAAGGTTTGATTTTTGTGTGGTTCTGTGCAGTCAGGAGCTAGACCTGATTATCTTAGTGGGTCCCTTCCAACCGAGGATATTCTATAATTCCATGGTTTTATGGCTCTAAAACTAAAGAGCTCCAGCACCTCAGGATGCATTTAAGTACACCAGCATATTTGTAACTTGGACCCTAGACTGTGTAGCGTGGAGTTGTAAGAGATTCATTTATTCTGTGGTTTGGGGGGGGGACAGATGAGGGGAACTGAATGGGGGATTTTCACATATGCCACTGCTTTCATAACCACATCCCACTGCAAACAATGTTTATTTCCTCATCCATTATACCCTCTAGATTTATTTCAACATTATGACTTGCTTTCAGCTTTTCCTTCCAGCTGCCTTTTCAAATTGTCTTCCCCAAGACTGATCTAATTTTGTTATTTTCTCCTCTTATTTCTAATTTCTCTAAATCTGCTGGTATTACTACTCTACTCTGACGGGGCTCACTACTCCTCCCAATTGAACATCATCTGTAAGCTTCATTAGCGTGCTGTTTGCTCTCTCGAGCAAGGGGCTACCTATTTTATTTTTTTTTACCGAGTACTCCAATTTCCCCTATCATTCCTCGTTGAGCCATAACCTGCCCTTCACATCTGCAGGAGCTGGAACTGAGGATCAAACTGCCTCCCTGCCACTCCTTTAGCAGGACATCTGTACCTTGTCAAAGCCCTTGATGCTATCACACAACAAGGGAAAGTAATGCAAGTCAAAAGTGAACCTTGTCAAGTCTGGATGTGTAACTTGGGGCTGTACCAGGATTAATTATGCCTTCTTCTGCTTTACACACTCATGTCATCAATAAATTCTAATAAACAGGAGTAGAATGTTCTTATTCATGTCATTCCAGAGGAATTAGAACACAGTAGTGTTATTTAGCAATGCAGATGTTTTATTATTGTGTTGTTTATGTGAAAGTGGATATGACATGAAGAGGTATATCAAATGAGCAATAGAGAGAAGCGAGCTGTGCTCCCTTTTTGATTATGCATATTTATTCATACTGCAGAAGTTACTGCACGTAGCAGAGTCTTCAAAGATGGATTGCTCAGTTTGGAAACCTAGCCTCCCTCCTTTTTTTCACCACTTTTTTTTTTTTTTTATAAAGTTTAGATATGTCAATACTACCTTTGTACAGTATTTATGAGTTCCTTCTTTAAATTGCACCTTAATTGGTTTAGTCACCACAATTGCAAAACAGGAACCTAATCACCAGAAGCTAAGTAAGCAGAAAAAAAATAATGATTTGGAGCTGTCTGTCTGCTGCTGCCGAACAGACACACTGGGCACAGTTTAAAGCTGTAATTGCATTGTGGCACTGGCTTGCTGTTCCCAGTACATGCATAATGTAGCTCCCAGTTGCAGACTGCCACATATCCTGCTGTATTTACCCTCAGATGCCAGCAGAGCCCGTGCCACCCACAACTGCTGTTCCCCAACAGTGTAAAGCTGTCACACTTTCAATTAGATGCCCCAAAGCACTTTATTGCCCACTGGAGGGTAGAGTCATATCTTGGTGGAGGAAGATTATGGGCTAAATGCAACCCTAGTAGTTCTCCACAGGTTGCAGTAAAATTACTCTGGGAATGAATTTAGATATATAACCAATTCATTCTATTGATCATCACCTGGGGCTATGCCTTGCTTCTTTCTGAGGGCACAAATTCTTGACCACGAAGATCTGAGCCAGTATATGGCCACGTTAATTCCCTGAAGGCCTCCACAGACAGAGAAGACAAAAACAAAAACAAAAAAATGAACAAAAAAACAGGTAGCAGGAGATCCTGTTGTCCTACCTGTACCTCTATGCAGCTCCATACTGATGTGGAAATTCTCACCGCAGAGACATGCTCTGCCCCTGCAGACCCTAGGCAGACCTGCCCCTCCACATCATTTTTATCCCCATCTCAAGTTTTGTCTTTCTGCTCTGCTGACTGTGCACTCACAGTGGCTTATCAGTCTTGAGCCATCTCAAATAATGTCATGACTGGAGAAGGCTAAAAGCATGTATGTGGACAGGTAGCTGGTAGCATGTGATCAGCTTCATTGGCAGATGGGTAGTGATTTGTTAGCCCAGCGTAACTTTATCCTATGTCTACATCGGTAGGGGTAAAAAATGAAAGAAGAAAGTAAATAGGGTATATCTTGATGCTGGAAGCTGTTGCAGCATTCACCAAAGGGGGAGACAATATCATGGAGAAGTGGTAAGAAAAGGACTTGGAAATACTAATAATTTAGACATGTGAATCGTGCTGAAATGAAAGCCACTGGGCCCAGGTTTAGCAGCACACCTAAGAACATGTGATGTTTAAAGAATGTAGACAGCTTCTTTATCTATAATGCTTCCAACTCAATGCTTAAGATGTGCATGTTTGTAGATATCTCAGATTCCTCAAAGGGAATTTGCTGTGAGTCCTCCAGAGACAGACATTGCTCAGGTAACAATCTGAATAGCTAAAAGTGTCCATGTACATATGTGTTTGCAGGTAGAAGTCTGAAAATGAGCTTTGTGTCTGAGCTCCCAGTGGAGTCAGTGGAGATTTCAGCAGTGAAAACCAGAGGTGTTTGTCTGATCAGCTAAGTGTCCACTTCTTGATGCTGAGATGAATCACCCCTGAGGTGGCATTGCCAATACCTGCAAGATCTCTGAGAAGAAACCCTTGGGATAGACACCAGTCCCACAGAAATGTACAGCTGGTGTTCTGAATCTGGAGCTAGCAAAGGAGTTTGAGACAGTTTTGTCTGTTCCTTTTTTTTCCTTTTTTTTTTTTTTTTTTTTCCTTCCTGAAATATAACTTCTATGTGGTGCTATTTCATGTTTGCCTCAGTAATTAACTTAGGAAGCTGAACTATGTCTTAGAGTGTTTATATCACTGATGTACTTAGGAAGTTTCCTAAGCAAGAATTCAAAATATGTGTTTAAGTCTTTTACAAGATCAAGGCCTTCCTTAAATAAATATGTGTGTTAATTTGAGCCTAATTGGCTTAATATTAACACCACATGACTATTAAGAATCAATTGATTTAGTTTTAACACTGAACATCACATACATTTCTAATTTAGAAAGCTCAAAGAAATTGAATGCAAACAAGGCTTAGAGTGCAGCAGTGAAGTTACAAATTTAAACACACAAGAGCCAGGGTACAGAAACAGTGTGGTTCTTCCAGCGTAGCAATAATAATTCAAACATATTGTATCTATATAGTATTTTTATTACCAGTCAGACTATTAAATGCATACTTAAATCTATGCACGATATGCAATGTGGGCAAGTCTATTGTTACTCTGAAAACTATAGCTTTTTCATTTCCTAATTGCAGTTTCATGGCACTGCCAAGGTTTTGTGCTTAATTTATATAGGGATTTCTGTGGTCCTTAGAGCTGTTAATAGAACGGTTTCACAAAGACCCCTACTATAAGGAAGGCAAGACTTGTAAGAATGTTATTCATCATACCACCTTTCATCAGCAGGATTAAAAGAGTTTTTATCTACATTTTGCAAAAGGGAATAGAGTCACAAAGCGATGACCTCATTTACCTACTGCTGAGCAGCAGGCCAGTGGAAGCACTAATAATAAAATCGAGGCCATCCAGGTCCTAAACCAATACCTCCAGTGAGGCGCAGAATAGGTTATGAATCAGCTATCTATATGTACTTATGTCTGACTCTGCAAGGACAATACAAATGTGCAGGGCCAGGTCCAATACAGATCTTCTCCTAGGACCTGCTAGCTTCAGTAAATATAGATTTAACCTCTCTGTCCGGCTAGTTCCTTAGGTGCAGAACTGTTGCTTATATAGTATATCAAAAGTTTCAAACACACGCCTGCATGGTTCTCAACATAATCCATAATTGGCAGAATCTCAGCTTTCTTTTATAGCCCTCTTTTTTTATTTTGTTTGGGAAAACAAAGAACAACAACAAAACAAAACAAAAGCAAAAGCATAGCAAGCAAGCAAGCAAACAAAATCCTCTCCAAACACAATATAAACAGAACTTGTACGTTGCTGTAATCTCAGGTTTCAGGCTGTCTGAATATCAAAAAATTAGCTCAGTTAGCAGTACAGTTTCATGGATTGGCACCCATTAGAAAAATATCTAGAGACATATCTTACCTAACTGTGCAATAACAAGGCAATGCAAGGATTTTCTGGAAAACCAAGGTGATGAGCATGCACCTAGTAAGTCTCAAAAAAAGGAAAGTAACCATAAAATACATATGTCTGATCATAGTAAACAACTAGCTCAGGACATCTGAGAAATAAATTCAAAATAGGATTTGTTATGCCAAAGCTAAAGAGTCAGAGGCAAAACATAAGTGCCCCAGGGAGCCATGGCGTGAAGGGTTGTGAGGATGCAAAGATGTGACAAGGAGCTGGGGCTACAACTCTGGAGAGATGGTCTTGCTTCTGTTGGGTTAAAAAACACATGCACACACATAAGGTCTCTTCATTAGCTGCTCCAGACCTATGACCCCTCTAGTAGCAGCCTTGCAGAGTGCCACTGTCTCCAGTATCTGGCTTGTGGTATCTCCAGTAACAGCCTCCCAGACCCTCTATCTAAACAGGACTAGTTTGATGTTCACTGTCATCACACACACAAATGAGTCACTCTGGCAGCTGACCTTGGCCACAGTCTGTCCAGTATTTGGTCCACCAGACTGATGGGTCCCTTGGACCTGTGGCATCTCTGCTCCTGCTCAGAGCTTACTACTAAATCGTGCAGATGTGCACACATGCACATACAAGTGGGAAAACTGGAGCAGGGTTTGCCTAAAGGAAAGGACAGATGGCAGTGGGTTGGATAGGGTGTGGTGGTCAGGTGCAGGGCTCAGCCAGGCAAGCAAACTGACCAGCACCTTGCTAACAGCCAGCCAGCCCCTCTCATCTCCCTTCCTTTCACACACTTCTTTCTCCCCGATCCATATTCATGCCTGCCTTTCGGAACCTGTGGCCCTTCCTGTGAACATCTAATGAGAAGTTTGGGGCATTGCCACAATGCTCTTCAAACACCCCATGGTAAGTGTTGTACAATCCCACAAATCCCCATCAAATATCCCACATTAAGTTTGCTCTATCCCATAAGACTCATGATGGTCTTGTTTCTCCTTTCTTACAAGCCACAATGCTCTGGTTGCTCAAAGCTTTGAGTAATCCCTTTAAAGGACTGTCAGCCAGTTGTCTGGGAGCTGGGTCATCAATATTGCTGCTGTCATCTGTGGTTCCTTAGAGTTTGTGAATCTGCCTGTTTTATTTATTACTTCTGCCTGTTGCCCTACTCTTTTATGCTGAATGGCAGCAACCAGATAGCTCCACAAACCAGGCATGCCTCATTCCACATAACCACACTGCACACCACAAGTTAAGACAACTGCATGAGAGAGAGGGCTGCAATTTCAGCCACTCTGTGCTTTGAACTGCTTTATGAGAACAACAGGAGACTACAAGGGTAGGCTCCAAAACATATGAGCTCCCCGACGCCCAAATCAGACAGGAGTGATCTGAAAACGATAATGCCAAGACAGCACTAATATAGAAACTTGATGGTGTCAGGCTTTCCAGACTGGTGCTCAGCTGCAGTGTCAAGGTTAAACTCAAGAAATTAACATTTACCTCATCCAGATGCAGACAAGAGACCACAGGTCTCACTGGGGTGACCTGGACCGCCTGAAAATGGAGTTAGCCCATGTTTCCAGTTTGCTGTTGGGTTTCACAAGTGTGAGTGAAGGGCCGAGCTAAGAGCCTGTCAGAGGAGATCCCATCTGGCTAATGCACAGGCATGAACTCACAGTCAAGGGAACCAGAGATGGCAGCATCTCAGAAAAAAAAGTAACCTGTCTATCATCTTGCCTGAGCTTTCCCAGCTCATGGCTTGGTGCCGGCACAGTGCAGAGCAGCTGAGTGCTGCAGTGCACCCCAGGCAGTCATTCTTTAGCAGAGTTGTGGTGCCAATGGTTAGTGCAATGCTCAGAGTAGATTAGCTCATCCGGTAATGGTGCCAATTCCTGGGCTTGCAGCAACCAAAAAATCAGAGAATGTGATTCATATCACCTAGCTTTAGCTGCTTGAAGCTTCCTCTGTAGGTTTCTTCTCCCTTCACAGAAGACAGAAATACTCACCCCATCCTGAGTGAGATGACACAAATCACCTGCTGGAAATGACTCTTTCTGCCTTTCCTATTGGAAGAGCTAACATAGATGGGACTAGTAGTCCTATTTCTTACTGGGTAGCAAAGTGAGGTGAATCCTGCCTTAATCAGGAATCAAATTTTAAATCTTGGGGAGTCCAGGACAGCCTCCAGATCCATGCACTTTGTCTACTAATAAAAAGGAGTGCCCTGCTTCACTCCCCTTAAGCCAGTGGTTAATATTTTGCTATGCGTTTCCCTTTTGCATAGTAGCTTAAAATGAGCAGTTATATATCTTAGTCACTGTTGCATTGTGCCTCTATTTGGTCAGTTTTTCAGACATTTCTTGACAAACAGGTTATAGCTTTAAGTTATGAACATGGTCCCTAAGTTCAGCCTTCAAAATGGAGAGAAAGTAAGAAATAATAGGTTGCCATCTCTCTTTAAAAAGGTGCATGCATCAGGAGAGACAATAAAGATGCTATTGCTGTGCATAGGAGACTTCAGAAGCATTCAGATAATACTTACATCTGCTTTAATGATTCCATTTAAGTTGTCATTTTCAGCATTTACCTTGCAGCGTTCAAAAGCAACTACACTTACATGTTCTCAGCAGACTCAGTGCCAGTCTCAGATAGAAAAAAAATAAATACATAAAATAAAAAGGAAGAAGAAGAAGAAAAAGAAGAAGAAGAAAAGAGATGAAAATGAAAAGTGCCATACAGTACGTTTCAAAGAATGAATTCCTTGCAGGAAATTATCAATAATTTTGGGGCCACCGCTGTTGAAGTGAAATAAGTTTCTAGAGAAAAGTGAGCATGCTTTATTTTTTGCAAGCAGTAGGAAAAGAAGGAAGTAAAGACACGCTCTTTACAAGGCTTAAAGGGGCATGGGCAAATATTTTGAAGCAGAGAGCGCTGGAATCAGGGTGCTTTTCTCTGTAAGACCCTGAATAATTCACTGAACCTCCTTTGCCCCACTATTCCAGCATGGTTTGTAATAGCTGGGGCAGTGAATTCATGCCCAAGCTGGTGCTGCAGAGCTCAAATTTGCCTCCCCAGATGGAGCCCTGTGGATGAAGCTTTGGGCTGGCATCTGCATTTGCTTCAGTGCTGACACAGCTTTCCTCTGCGGCCTTGGGCAAGCTGCTTAATCTGCCTGCTGCTTACAACTTTGACAGAGGCTTTCTGACAAATGCTGTGCTGTGATTTAATCCCCTCCATCCAGCTACAGATTGCCTCTTCATCCTGCCCAGAGCTACAGGGGAAGGTGCACCCTCACTTCAGCCTCTGTACCTCATGTCCCAGTATTTGGGCTAACTCTTTCATGAAGGAGGCTTTGTATGGCAATGCCAGGCTGTAGGCTGCAGGCATGCGGCCTCTTCTGCTGACTCTGCTGCAAGAGGAATCACATCTAGCATAACGGCAGAGCATCCAGCTGAGAGCCAAGGGGTGCATGAGTTGGGTATCAGCATATTCACATATCACATTCATCAGGCTGCTCTCCATACACTGCAAGATTTCTGGGAAAACTCCGTACAACCAGTGTGAAGCTCAAGGGAGTCCTGGATTTTCAGGGGTGGCTCTGTGATATGGTGTCTCCTAAACTTGTCTTGCACCATGCATGAAACTTAGCCTAGAAGTGAGGCTTGGACAATTTCTGTCTTGTCTTGAGTCTGTTTGCTCGTTAGGAGTTTTGTTTTGTTTGTAAGGAGTAGCTCTTCCTTTGTGGGTTTCTGCATGGGGAATATGGAAGAAGAGAAGTTTGTTCTCATTTTAAAACCAAGGAAGTAGGGGCTTCGATGCGTTAAGACTTTTTTTTTTTTCCTGCATCTAAATAATAAAACAGATGAAGAAGGTGGATGTTACATATTTATTGAAACATTTCCCTACCCTGCACATCTTTGAAGAATTCATTTATAACTAGACATTTTGGAAATTGAAGTCCTGTGTTTATGGTATAAGTGGGAGAGTTGAGGTTAAATGCCAAGGGACCTCCCTGTGTCCATGGGGACATGAATGGAATCCTACTGCCTGCTTGAGACATGCTCCAGCTACAGAAATGTATATTGCAACACCACTTTCTTTCTTCTCTCTCTCTCACTCCCCCCCCTCCCCCTCCCCCTTTGGATCTCTTCCAAATTCACCTCCGCCTTCTCTCTCTGGATGCAAACCAAAGACAGTAGATGCTACAGTGTGTATCCTCAGGAGCACCTCTGCAGATTAAATGCCTGCAGCTATTGTGCATCCAAAGTCTCTGCTGAAAAATCCTTTCTGTGACAGAAGAAAATTAAAAATCTAAATTCAGAATGGAGCCAAATTACCTACTCTTGCTACGGGAAGTCCGACATATCATTACAAACTAACTGGTTTACTTGTCCGTGTCCAATTTAATATGCCTGGCTTTTATTAAGAAAAAAAAATATTTATTTTCTGGGAGTGAGAGGGGCTAGCTGCAATTTGGAGCAGAAAATAACAACTGTTGAAGAGTTGCAAAGTGTTTAATGGAAGAGGACATCTGTTTTCCGTGTAATGCTAATTTAAAGTATTCAGCACATTGGCAGGTGGAACCTGGAATGGAAGTGGGTGGTGAGGGGTGTGGGAAGCATAAAGGAGAAAGAGGGGTGTTAAAGGATGGCTGGCTTGTGATAACAGGGAAATCGAAACCTTTTAGGAAGGAAATTATCTAATGTATGTTATTTTGGCTAGTGTTAATCCAAAAAAAAAAATAAAATATATATTTTCCAGAGCTATTGGTGATTGACTTTTTGGAGAACTAGGTATATAGCTACATATAAAAAATATAAAAATATAAAAATAAACATATAAAAATGTTTAAAGCAGTTTCAAGTTTCATCCATTTAAACTAAATGCAGACCTTTTTAACAAACTATTTTTTCCTTGCCTTCATAAAACAAGACAGAAGAAAACAAAAGCATGAAACAGAACAAGAAAACAACCTCCTTTCTCCCCTAAAATTACCCTCAAAACACTCTTCCAGTACAACATTAAAAAAAAAAATAAATCAGCAAATGCTTCTGAACTAAAACCCATTTTTTCTTGAGAAAACATCTATAGACAAAAATACACAAGACAACAAACTGATAAATACAATTAACCTGCTGTGATGTTAACTTACAGCTCATGGATTTCATTTCTGTTGTGCCACAGGAATATTCATTTGCACTGAGTGTGAGCTACGACCTTTTCATTAGTGCTGTAGCAGCTGCGTTCCAGATTTTGGCTGGTCAGTGCAGATGGGCATAGGCTGACCTGGGCTTTCCTGCTGTTGCTTCTGTCTGGCCAGATGTGAGCTAATTAGCTAATGGCAATAGACTGTTATCGTGAAAGGCCAGGCATGTTAACCCAGGTGCAGTGCTAGAATAAGTATGATGATGCTGGGCTCGGGGTCTGTGTTATGACTGGATACTGAAAAAAAGAAAAACAAAAGGTAATTTGAGTTAAACTTGGTTATTTACTCAAAACAGGCTCTTATAAAACCATTTTCAAGATTGCATCCAAGCGTCTTCCAGTAGTGAATTATTCAGTTCAATGGATGGCTCTCATCTCCAGGATTACTAATTTGGGATCTGGGTCACAAAATTGAGTGTGACCCATTGGAGTCACTAACTTCAACAAACCCAGCACTACTGGGGCTTTTCTTCATTCAAAAGCTGGGAGATGAATGGATTGAGGCAGATGCTGTGGTAGCTCATCCTGTACTGTTCATGGAGATGATGAGTCTGTACCTCCTACACCTCTGTGCTGTTTTTTTTTTTTTTTTTCTCCCCAGAGAAAATTGTCTATCTGCATAATAAGACATCTGAATTTAGGTTGGCCTTTAAAGTTTTATGGGGTGGAGTGGCTGCATGTTTTCTTCCCATCATCTCTCTAATTTTGTTAATGAGGAGCCTGCCTGCACCATGCAGTTCACAACTGCCTGGGAGAGCTGTGACAAGTAAATTTCAATCTCTCAGCGGAGCTGATATTCTTAGAGCTGCAGGAGCAGTCATCATGAAGGGGAAGGCTGTGAATGCCAATAAATTATTGAAGAAAGCAGTAGAAATATTTCCTTCTGTTGACACATTGGCATTCACCTTTGGGAATGTAATCATGGGAAAGGTAGGCAATCTTTTGTCATAGGGACCTTTCGCTCGGCGAATTCAGTCTGCTTAAAACCTTCAGAGGGAGCCTGCAAGCTCTCAACATGGAAGGGATATTCAAGCTACAGGACATCTTCAGACAAGCACGTTGCTCAGAAATGACAGAGAAACTGAGTCAACTTTGCCATGCATTAAACAATGCTCGATGATACAGGTGGAGGTGAGGGGGGTGGTAAATCCCCCAGCTCCCTGACACCCCAGGACAGGTTCCGATGGGGAGCGGGATGGTTTTCTATGAATAACACAAGGCAGCCTTAAGACAAGTCAGAATATAAGCATGGCAGGCTTTAAAACTAAAATGAGAGCAGAAAGTGGAAGTCAATGGAGACATATTGGTCTAAGGCAGAGGAAAGAGCAAAGAAGTGTCTGCAGGAAGCACTGATACCTCCTGGGTTGTGCCTCAGGGGAAGGACTGGGACAGCTCTCGAGAGCTGGTGTGGTGCAGGGTTGGCTTCTTTTAGCCTGAAACTCTGGCTCTGCCTCCTGCTGCCATCACTGACAAAAAGGAAGCTACCACATCCTGGCAACATGGAAGATTTGTCTGTCTGAATTTGGGATTCTGCTTGGAAAGCCATCAAATTTGCGCTGATGTTTTATTCCAACATCAGAAATGGCAGGGAAAAATACCCAGGAGCTCCTTGGATTTAAATCCACAAAATCAGCTCCAGTTTTGTTTAGACAAGATGAGTGAATAACCCCCCTCCTCAGCATTATATTTGGCTCAAATCATCAATTTACTGGTTTACAAAAATCTAAAACTGCCCCTCCAGCAAATTAAGGGATTACGTCAATCACTCAAGTCCAGTCTACCTGACAACAGCACGCAGCAACAGGGCAAAAGGTTTGATGCTCTGCTGGAATGTGATAAGGAGAAAATGCCAAATGACACATAGGCAAAGTTATTACCAGCGAGATGAAGACAAACTGGAGGGAGTTCAGAGAAGTGCAACAAAAATGATTAGAGAGCTGGAGGGGTTGATTTACAAGAAAAGTTTTACAAGAACAACCGTCAATATGCACAGCAGGGCTGAGCAACATCTGAAGGGGGAGAGAAACCAGTTGCAAACATCTGAGCAGTGCAAACACCCAGGGAGGAACACAATTATCCAAGGGGGAAATAACTAAGATAATGGGTTGAAATTAAGAGAAAGAGGATAAACATCAAAATAGCTTCTCAGCGGAAAGACTGAGGAATAATCTAGTATGGGAAGATGTGGAAGTCCAAACTAAACAGGCTATAAATTTCTTCCCAGACTTCCCAGAGTCCCTTCAGATATGAACAACACAAGTAACTTTGGAAACTGAGCATTTCTAAGCAACAGATATCAGAGCATCCACAATAAAAGGTGTTTAAACATGATGGTTTCCAGATAATTCAGCATTAATTCTCTTGCTGTTTGAACAGACACAGGAGAGGAGGTCAAGAAGGCTTTTTCTTTCAGTTTGCCAGGTGAAGTGGGCACACTGGAAACCCCCAAAAGTCCAGTTCCAACAATCAGGACACTAGCCTACTTGTCGATGAATAGTTTTCCAGTTGAGATATTTGGTTTAAACCTGCCTCAGGTCTGGAGTGACTGGAAATCAACACCAGATAAGGGCTATTTGGTAGTAGATGTGACATGAGTTAATGCACTCACTTGAATTTCTACTGGATATTGGACATGTGCTCACATTACAAATGCTTTGAACAGTATGATCAGCATTAAATTAACATCTACGCTGACAATCTTGCCAAAGAAATCCAGAAGGGGATGGACATTAGTAATGAACTGCACGTTCACCTTTGGAGTGAAGTCATTAGCAAGGTAAACTTTACCTCATGGGCTCTGAACCTCATCTCCTCAACTGTATTTCCTAACTCCTGGATGGGATGTCAGTTTGCAAATCAGGTCATTTAACATATTTCCTCAACGTAGTAGAAATGTAAAGAAGTTACGTTACAAAAAGGTTGTTTGTTAGACATTGCCATTATTTAAATAATTATTTTTAAGCTGTTTCTTGACAAGCAAGGTACACAGCATGCATGTGACCTAATGTATCTTGTTGTATAGAAGATAGTAATAGCTGCAATGAGTAGGGAAGCAGCATGGGACTCTCTTACAGAGTGGTATTTGAAGATCTGGCTAAGCAAAGCCACTTAGGCCATTTCTAGTTTATTGTTGTTACACTTTGGTATGGCTTTCCAGTAATTTATAGGGGTGTTTGTTGAGTTCATGAGCTCTTGAGACTTGCATCCAATAAAATAGTGATGTACTTTCTCTTGACTGAAGGCAGAAGCATATATCATTGCATGCAGTGGGTCTGATATCATTTTATGCTGGATAGGGAAAAAGGCTGTGAGGCTCTGTAGCTTAGGCAAAATAAGAGGAGAAGTAAAGAAAAATGTCAGTAAAGGACACCACATTGTGAAGGGCACTGTTTTGTTTCTAGTGTCCTCAGATTGATACATTAAGTTAGCAAGCAAGGAATTTGGTGGGTTAATCCTATCCTTTACAAGAAGATCCCATATTGGTTTATGATCTCAATCTGAGCTTGATATAGAGCCACATAAGTTAATGAGCAGCTATTAGACAAATCATTATTTATATACCTATATATATTCCCATAAATTTTCATCTGTATTTTAACATTGCCACGATGTAGGGTACTAATCCTTTATGCTCTTGCACTGTTAACAATATCTTTTTCCATTTAATTAACATTTTTAAAAGTTGTCTCTTCCTCTACCATTAACCTCTTCCCCTCTGTCAAACAATAACTGATGGATCAGAGTTGGTTGATTAGCTGTAGAAGAGGAAAAATCACTAAAGGAGCAAGGTTTATTTTTAAAGTAACTTCTTCGTTTCCACCTACAGACTAGTCTAGACATAAGATGGCCAGGCAGCATGCAGAACAACCTTATCATGCAGGAACCAACAAAAAAAAAAAAGAGTATTGGTTCCTAGAGTGACTGTGCACTTTTGTATAAAATAAAGACAAAAAAAAATCTCCTTAGAAAAGACAAAGGCAGAAGTGCTTTTGCTAGTTTTCTCAGAAGTCTAACCTCACTCACACATCAAGAAAAAGGAGCTGGGAGCATTTCTGATGTGATATCACCTGGTAGCACAGGCCATAGCAGTAAATTTAAAGACAGTCTTCAAATGTAGGCACTACTGGATCCCAACTAACGACAGCCCAACCAGTGACCCCACAGACGCTCACCGCAGAGGCAGGGACAGAAGAGACCTAGCACAGCACATCTGTGTGAAATAGTAGTGGAAATTTCAGTGGGACAATATCTGTTTAATCCAAATATTGCTGTTGGCCAAATATTTCCCTAAACTTGCCACCGCCATGGGACAGAGTGACATGGAGGTGTCACACTTTCACACCAGCCCAGGCTCCTCCATGGATGGTGTCAGCAGAAAGTGACATGGGTCAGGTTGGGGACAATTCCCAGCCTGCCCAGCCTCACTGGTGACTGCAGCCACGAGTGGCCTGGCTGTGGGCTATTGGCAGGGATGAACAGAAAGGGTTTTTGTTGTCGTTGTTGTTAAATTCAGCTTGGGATTTCCCTGTGACTGCTATCAGTGAAAAGTGTTAGCATATGAATTATTTAGCATAAACTCAGGGACTATAGTAAGTTTTCTGACTGACTTATGCAGAGATTTCTTTAGCTGACAGTTTATATTCCTCTGTGAGAGATGCATTTTCCGATCCTAGATTGTACCTTGTGTAGTGTCCAAAAAAGGCAGCTTCAGCATAAAAACAAGAGAAGACTTTAAGAGAAAAGGGCTCTGTTGTGCAGAAATAGACTGGGATTTAAAGCTCATAATTTCTACTGTTAAATCAGTTTTAAGAAAGAAATAGATCGTAATTCAAATTAAAGGTCTTCTTCGATCTGTCTCCTTCTCACTGCTTTCTTGTTACTCTCTCTCTCTTTTTTTTTTTTTTTTTTTTTTTTTTTTTTCCACGAAAGGAATAAAACCCATATTATTACTCAGACATAAAGCCTTAAAGGGAACACTGGCTATTACAGAAACTCCAGCTGTATTTAGCATTTCCATCTGAAACCAGAGAGCCTTTCTAATACTGACTGCTTATACACCCAAGTATAAATAAACATTGCCCTGGAGCACTTATAAGCTAAATGGACAAGAGGTGGATGAAAGGAAGCCATGGCTGAGGTAGGGAACTGAGGTGCAACAAGGTTAAGTGACTTTCTGGAGGTCGCCCGGGAAGTTTAACACCGAACCGGGAAGGGACCCAAGCTTCTCTGAGTCATCATCCCGTGACAAGCCCATCCTTCTTCTTTTCCTACTAAATGGAACAATCCTGCATTGGTTGTGGTATAATGGTCTACATGACCGGGTAGGTCTTTTCCATTTCCAAAGTCTATGATGAGAGTAATTCTGCTTAATGGGGATGCAGTCAGCTGGTGCCAATGGTTAAGTGTTGCTTAACCAGGTGTTAAATAGGTATGAAATTCCAAGCTCTGGGCTTTAAATGCAGAAATTGCCAAATGAAAATGAAAATAAAATAAAATAAATAGCAAAAGTAGAAAGAGAGAGAGAGAGAAGAAGAAAAAGGAAATGCCCTAGAGTAGCAGATCCATGTGGTTACACACATTCAGCCTGGTGTTTCTTCACTTCCCATATTTCCAAAAGGGTTTAAATAGCATGTTTACTTAATAAGGTTAACAATACCCTGCTCTATTTAAGTAGATTCCTCCGTTTCCTTTTTTTCTTTTTTCTTTTTTTTTTTTTTTCCACATGTGTGATAGCTGTTTTTTGTCATCTGTCACTTTCTCATACAATGTCACCTTTAACTCTATTGAAACTCACTGTTCTGGTGACGTCTCTGCTTTTCGTTTGGTGTGTTTATTTAATGTCTAGTAACAAGACAAAATTGTATGCAGGCATCAGGGAAGTAACAGGCTCCACCTATTTGCCTTAAGTATTCATTTTTAGTGCTTTGTTTAGCCATCTTAAAGGCTTCTATAGAAATTATGTCTTGTATCTTTATACGTGTTACTTTATAAGGGATGCACTTTCATGTGATATATGGTGTTAGCTCATGCTTGATCTATGTCCAAGTTAGCTATTCATCCTCACTCATCTTTCTTTTTAGGGGTGGAATCTCACAAACTCCTCTTCTTTCTACTGGGGAATCTCATGCTGGTCCATTTCTCACACTTCTTCCCTTCAGTGCTTTAAAGTTCGACTCATCGGAAATCCATAAATTATTTCACAACCATCAGTGTTTCTTCCCAGGTTAAATTATTTAACAGCATTGTTTTATTGAAAGGTTCAGATTAGCTGCTGACACTTATTGACAAGAAGAAACACACCCTTCCACTGGGATAAAACATATTTTTTATTGAAGAAAGAAGAGACACAGGATTGGGTTCCTGTCGTCTTCTCTGTGAGCAAGAATAAAGGAAAGCATTTGGCCCCTTAAATGACAGCATGCCAAGGTGACATGCAGCACTGTCTTTCTCTTCTATCCCTCTCTCTTTCCTAGTCTTTCATTTAAACATGTTAATTTCACTTCTTGCATCCTCTGGGTTCCAGTCTTAATCCCAAATAGAAGGTGCCCCATGGAGAGCACAAGGTGAAGGGATCTCAGCCAAAGAATGAAACCCTGAGCTTTGATTTCAGCTGCTTCCATCATGTGGCTGAAGATGGCTCTTCAGAATTTGCAAATCCAGACAGCCCCCAGCCCCTGCCCAGCCTGCACCACAGGGACGTGCATGGAGGTGAATGGGACCTGGAGGCAGGACAGTGCCAGGAGCCTGACATGTATCCTGCCTTTCCTTTACAAGCAGCAGCTTGATCTCAGGCTGATCCAGGAACTGAGTGTGAGAAACTGGAAAAAAATAATAACACAAAAGTCCCCCCGACTCCACCAAGCTAAAGCAAAATAGAGCACACACTTGCACACACACATATATTTATGTATGCATCTGTGTATATGTAGACACACACAAATGTACATAGAAACATAGGCATGCAGTTGCAGCAAACTGAGCACTTCTCTTCTTTCATTTCAGCAAACCCGTTCTAGTGTCACTGTGCAAAATTTGTCACTTAACTGCAATGCTACGGAACACAGCATAGGTCTGCCTCATGATGGTATTAGGAATTCTGTTTTCTTAGTGCTTCTGTCAGAAATTGCCTAGAAAGAAATGACCAAGTTCAGGCATTCACCCCAAAATGCAGCAGGGCAGATTCCCATGGGATGCAAACCCTCCTAAAACTGCAGATGTCTGTGGCAGTGCTGTGCTCCACACCAGCTGAGGAGCTGAGGACCTTCACGAGCCCAGCAGCAACCTGTGTGTGTCCTCATGGAGAGGGGCATGGCTGGGCAGTGGGACGGGCAACACTTGTTCGGGCAATTTGGGAGGGTAGCAGGGTGCTCACTGTGGGCAGAGCAGAGCTGGGGTGGAGGCGCTGGTGGCTGGTCCTGGGGGACGTCCACTGGTGGGGGCTCATGCAGTGGGAATGCCAAGCACTTTCGCAGGCTGTGCATCATTTTGAGATGCCAGAACTAGTCTGGTCTGTAGCATTATTAGGGAGGATGTGAGGAGGGAAGGTACATTCCCCTACCCTCGTGCTTTGCAGTTCAGCGTATGCTGCCCCCAGGACACCTGTCCCAGTGGTTCATCTCTCCCTAGATGACTCAAATCCATATGAAGCTGGCAGTGCAGACAGCAATAAAGCTCATGGTGGTTTAGCAGCAAGCATGTTGCTGCAAAACACCTCCTGCGTAAGACCTTTGATATCACAAATCCCCTCTCTCCCCTCCACCAAAGCACAGGAAAGAAATACAGAGATGCATTATTGGCAGACCTTTTTGATTTAAGATGCCATGAAAAAAAAAGCAACAGCCTAGAACTTTTCTGCACAATTTTTGTCCCTTTTCTTGGCCCAGAAAACATTTTGGCTAGTGAAAGAATCTTTCAAGTGGACACTTCGATGACATTTTTATTAAGCAGAAATGTTTTCCTCTGTAAAAGCCTGTGCAAGAATCTGGAAAATAGTTCAATTTGAGCAGCTATGAGATTCCTTTTCCTACTCAGTTTGTTTTTTTAATTGGAAAAAAAAAAAAAAAAAAAAAGGAGAACTTTCTGCTCTCTCAGCTTGTGGAAGATAGGCTCCAGTTTCTTCTTCATCTGCAAAAAATAGGGGCTTGATGCTGTGCCCCATTCACATGAGAGTGCTCTGGCTGTTGAGCTATTGCTACCCCACACCCTGGGCAGAGCCAGTGCCCAATCCATTTTCTCTTTCCAATGGGTCTGGTGAGAAATTGCACCCCAAACCAAAGAAACCTTCCCCCTTGCATATGTTCATGGAACAAAACAAAACAAAACAGGCATTTTTATCTGAAATATTCCTGGCCATGGTGTTGGAAGAAGAGGGGTCCTGGGGTGATGCCCAGCCCTACAAGGAGCCAAGCAGAAGCCCCAGCTGAGTAGTGGGGTGTCTGGGGTGCAGGATGTGTCCCCAAGAAGAAAACCAGAGAATTAAAAGAGCTGGATAAGGATGCTAAAGCTGCTGTCTCATTCTCCACTGATTATGTCTGTTCTCTCTCTGATCTGAAAGGAAAACATCTATATTTCTGTAGGACAGCTTAATGCATCTGTGATCAGATAATGTGCATTACAGCCTTCTTTGCTATTCTCAGAAGAGTGCTCTAATGCCCTGCTTATACATAGGACACACAGATCTGTGAGGAAAAATACTGTGTCCTTCGGTTTCATCTTGGATTTGTTCAGAAAGTAACTCCAGGCTCTCAGCCTGCCTTGCAGAAGTGCAAATGGGAAAAAGCAGCAGAGCCCGCACCACCCTGACTTTTAGGTTAAAAATGACATTAATATGGCAAAGCTTCTTTCAGGACTTCATCATTTCCACCAGCGGAAATGAGACGAAGGCCCCAATCACATATGTGCTCAGACATGCAGAAGCAAACGCCAAAATGAATTAACTGGAATAGCTCTATTAATTTATGCCTCGGCAGTAATGACCTTAAGACACAGAAGAATTATATATTAATTTGTTTCTAGTGTGTAACACTGCTAAGTTAACACATTTAGGAGAACACACTTTCCTTGCCTCCTGCTGTGGAGGTAAATGAGGCAGTGTCTGCTGGTGACAAATCGGGACAGCCTTCCACTAGATGGCAGCTGGTGCTCGCACAACCTCCAGGCATATTTTGGTGCAGCAAATCCTTTTTCAGCGCTAATCATCTCACAAGCTGGAAAATGGGCCATTTCTCCCCTCCCTCTCCCCCTCTTTGTTGCTCACTTATTGGGGAGGAATGGGAGAGGAAAAGGCGGGGGGGCATCATTTGACCGGTGCGGTTTTGTATCGCTCCTCCGCTCCTCCATCTGCTGTTTTTTCGTTTTTTTTTTTTTTCGGCTGGCATCGGTGCCACACATGCCATGGGAGAGAGAAGAGTGTGTGTGTTTGTGGGTGGATGTGGGCAGGGGGTCAGTGCTACGGCTGTGCTTCAGGCTGTGGGTGCTGTGCAGAAGTTTTCCTGGAGATGCTGGCAGGAGGGACCTCAGGAAAGGGTCTGTGGGACAGGGAGGGCCACCCCTGTGCCATGCTCTGGCATTTCCATTGGCCTGGGGGTGGCCACTGCCACCATGGTGGAGCTGTGTGTGTCCCACAGGTTGATCCCACATGAAGAGGGGCACACAGACAGATGCTGTCCCCAGGCCTGGTCCCTGTTCTGGCCAGGGAATGGGGCGGAAGGAAAACAAGGTTGATACAGGTCACCTACTACTTTCTAACAGGCTGATATAAAGCATTTTAAACTCACTTTTCCCTTTCTGCCTAATCCTAAATAATAATAACCCTTTCTGCAGAAGTTTCCTCTGAAAGCTCTGCAGATGTTTAACAGTATCTAAGCAGCCTCATGAGCTATCTCCTCTGTGCATGGAAGAAAACTGAGGCACAAGGCAACGCCTTGCCCAGAGATCTCATACAGAAGTCTTGTGTCAGAAATAGGGCATATCCCTGTTTTCCTGTTCTTCTCACCATGTGAAGGACATCACAGCAGACTGAGGTGGCAAGGTCTCTAATTCTACAGCCCAGAGAGGGGAATAACAAACCAAGGCCAAGGGGCTCCCTCAGGGGGTAATCACATATTTAGAGGAGCCATGAATAGGTGTCATTGATCTGCATTTTTTTTTTCCCTCTGTTATGGGATATCAAGAAGGTTAATTTTTCCTCTGCCAACTAGCAGGTTGTAATCAGCAAGTTTTTCTCTGAGCTGGTTTTGGCTCCAGGCTCCTTTCCCCCCAGCCTCGCTGAAGGTTCCCCCCTCTCTCAGGACCTACTGCTGCTGCATCGCCAGCCACCTGCCCTTCACCTCCCCTCCTCTGCGTCACCTGCTGCAGCATTTTTTTGGTTAACAAACTGTTACAGTTTTGCTAGCCTTACCTTACGTCCTCCTCCTCCTTCAAAAAAAAAAAAAAAAGAGAAAAAGAAAAAAAAAAGCAATACCCAACCCCAAAAACAGCGGTGTCTCTGCAGCTTCAGGCTGGCTCCAGCTTTTTGGCTGCTTCTGAAAAGTTCAATGCGTCAGGCAGGAGATGCTGCAGCAAGCCAAGTCTCATCAGACTAATTTTGCCTCGACTTTCCCAGTTCTTCCCTCATCTCCTGCCATTTGTAGTCAAGTGCCTTCCACTCGGTCCCAAGACGGCTGATTTCCCCCCTCGGGGCATTGCCAGCTGCCATATATGAGTTTCTCCTATAGAGATTGAATGAAAACATATACTGTGCTGGAGTGTTAACTTGTAATGCAGCTATCAGCAGAAGTACATATCACTCTGGGTGGCATTAGTCAATTATGACAGAAAGCCCATTGGCGACACAAGTCAATTGATAATAAAGCATAATCTCTCTTTCCCCCGTCACATATTTACCAGCCATGAACTACTGTAGCATATTTCCTATTCACAGATGAATGCCCCAGCCGTTCAGATGGGTATTTTTCAGAGCTGAATGCAATCTAGAGGGTTAATGGCTCCAGTGCAGTGGTCTGAAGATAAAGCCACTGCAGGTGTGCAGCTAAACGGGGAGTTAATTGGGTAGCAGGTGAGCATAAACAGAGAGCACAGAGGGTGTAGAAAAGGCTTTAGTGAGGAGGAAGGGCCAGTGGGAATGCTGAGCCCCAATATAAAGATGTATTGAACTTTCCTTCTCTGTGCCGCAGTCTTTGTTGCATGCAGCCTCTCTCTTTGTATATCGTTTGACTCTCCAAAATGCTGCTGCTGTTGCTGTAGGGGCTCCCAGCCTGGGATACAGGCAGGAAGCATCTGAGCAGCTGCTGCTGGAGGATGGGGCTTGCGGGGCTCATCGGCAGCCAATTCATCTGGTGCCACGGGGACAAGGCGGGCGGTGGGGAGGAAGGCTCCCCGTGAGGCCAGGGGTGGGCTGGTCCAGGAGGACAGGGGATAAGGCTGCTCTTCTCTGTGCAGGGCAGAAGGCTGGATGCTGGGAGCCAGGGAAAATAAAAAAAGAGGCAGAATCAGGCAGATGGAAACAGCCGTCCCTGCCTCTCATCTGGACAGGGAAGCGAGCCCTGAGCCAAGGAGGGATGTGGCCAGCCAGGCACAGAGAGGACAGGCAACGCGAAGAGAGGAGAAGGGAGCTGCTGGAAACCATCTCCAGCAGGCACAAGGGTCCTAAAAGAGCCAAACTAAAGCAAAACCCAGAGGCAGAAGTAGAAGTAGAGGCTGAAAAAACAACTCAGTCATCCCCGTCCAGGTGGCTGCTCTCTCCGAGCAGCAATGAGCAAGCTCAGAGTGGTGAGACCACCACCAACCTGCCTTGGGCTGTCCACCACAAACCATGGCTGGAGCAAGCCTCTGCTGAGGTGTTTTACCAGTTGCTCAGCCCCACACGTCCAGCTCTTCACCTTTGGGCTGTTGGTGTGTCGGGTTCACCCCCAGCCCCATGTAGGGCAGTGGTGCCTGCTGGAGGGGGCAGGCCAGTTCTCTGGAGCCTTAATGGAGCAAACCTCCAGTTTCACCTCCAGAGCCATTACCCCAGTTCCCCTCCACCCCCCCCCCGCCCCCCCCCAAGTCTATACTGAGCTTTCCAAGTGTCTGAGACTTTTCTGCTAAATTCCGTGCAGAAAGGAGCAGCACCAGCAGGCACTGCTAAGCAGCAACATGTTGGGGGATGGCTGCCGCATTGCCATTTAAAGCTGGTAGAAATAAAGCAATCCTGATTCAATTTTGTTTCCTGTGTCCCTAAATCAACTGCTCCAGACAGGTCAGTGTTTTTTAATCAGACAAAGGGACCAAGCAGGAGTTTATTTATTTATTTATTTATTTTAAAAGTCAGACCCAGGGTCTTTCAATTAGCTCAGCTCTTGGATTTTGTGAGAGCACGTCAGGCTTTGTTTTTTCGAGTTACTTTCCTTCAGTCACCCAGGTGATGGTGGGGCTCCGGGAAAGCTGTCTGTTCATCCTGCCCCACTCCGCCCCTCTGCCAGCCTGCTACGTTCCCCTCTCCTTCTGAGGTCTGCACTGAGACCTTCATCCCTGCACAGGCTGGAGCAGAGCAAGGGATGCTTCCAGCAAGCCACCTTCATGGTTCAGTTCCCCGTCACAGCCTGTGCTTTATCTGGATATTGATAACTCGAATAGCTCTCCTAATCAGCCGGTAATGGATTCCACCGGGAGCACCTTATTTATCTATCACCTCTTCCAACTTCAGTCCGCTGTCTCCTTGCAGTCTCCTGGCCAGGCCGCTGAGCTGGGCACGTGCCTCTCATTTTTCAGAGGAGGGCAAGACTCTTCTGCTGCTGCCTCCTTTGTGGCAGCACGTCCTCTCCCAAGTACTTTAAGGCAGACAAGGTGGTTTAAACCAGAGGAGATGGGGGATTTGGTTCTGTTCTCACCTAATGGGGTTGCATTAGGAAGAACAAACACATCTGTTCTTCACTCTCCCACCTGGCCACATGCTCCAGACACACTGTGCTGCAGCATCCTTCATGAATGATGGGAAAACACAAGCCTCTTTGTCTTCCTATTTTTGTGTGCACACAGATATATGTATGCATGTGTGCTCCTATCAGTAAGTTTTCCTAAAATTAGGATTTTTTTTATTTTTTTATTTTTACCTACAGCCCATTTGAGGATTAGGCCACTCCACGTTCCTGCACCATTTATCAGTGGATATGAGACACAATCCTATGCACAGTTCCCCAGAATCTGGACCGTGACCATATTAGATCTGGAAGCAGTGTGTTTATATGGCTTTTGAGACCCCAAAATAGCAGTCAGCCTCTCTACTGACCCTCGTTGTGTGACATAGACAGGTTCCCTTTGTATTTTTTTTCTGGGATTTCTAGGTAATTTTTAGATATAATCGGAGCAAAAAGGAGTTCAGTAGAAGCAGACTTTTGCCCTAAAGGCAGTAGACAGTGCCTGGTGTTTGCCAATGCAAATGCCAGGTAAAAAAAAAAAAAAAGAGCAATTTCAGCTCTGGCAGGCAGCTTATGACTGTTCTCCCAGAAAAGCTTGGATTCTTCGGTATACCAGCAAAAAGGTTCAAGGTGGCAAAAGAACAGCTCATTGCTCCTAAAAGCACTTTTGTCCTAGGAAGTGTTTTCTGTAGGAGAATTGAGAAATGCTCATGGAAATCACCTTGTCACACCCAGGAGAACTTGACCTCCTAATCCTGGTTTGCAGCTGAGGAAACAGAGGCATAGACAAGTAAAATGTGTTAGCCACCATAACACACCTGAGATCAGCAGGACTTGTTTTTCCTTAGCTGGGAAACAGAGAACGATTTACCTGGAACAGATGGAGTTACATGACTGTAAAATTGTGGTGAATGAGGAAGTGTTCAGGCTCCAGGAGTCCTGCCTCCCAAATCCCTGTTCTAAATAGCACATTGTCATAAAAAGCTGACTTTAAAACTAGCTTGCAAAACTTTTTGCATGGAGAAGCCAGCAATTTACACAGTTGAGCAAATCATAGAAAACTCTAAATGTGGAGTAGGAAAATATTTACACTTCCAAGGCCTGAGTGTAAATCAGAGAAGTACATCCCATTAACGGGAGTTTACGCACATTGATACATTTCATTTTTCCCTGCAACACTGAAAATGAGACACTGAGATGCAAATGCACCAGGAGCTGATCAGAGATGCTGCTTCTGTGCCTGCAAACCAGATGACATAGCAGGTGTAATATTGACATATATTTCACACATTGTCTTGACACAGGGAAGGGATGGAAGGCAGTGGAGATGGTTCTTAGCTTTCTTCTGTCATTTCCCAGATTTCTGTGGTGGAGTAGCCCTTGCTCCTATCTGCATTAAAAAGTCATAGCTGGGTTTCCAAGGTCTTCCACTCATGCAGATTTACTGGCTTCATCTGCACCAGATAGGAATCTCTTCTAAAGCTCTTAAAAGTGAAGTGCGCAGCAGCAGAAGAGGACAGATACCACCACTGAAACGAATCTTGTTGTTGGTTATTTTTGCAGCCCTGAAGATGGTCCATGTTTCCATATATGCCCTGTATACCACAGGAATCATGGTTCATCTTCACTGGGCAGTAGCCATTGCTGTAGCAGTAGCCTGACATAATGGTCAAGTCCAAGGTCAAACAGATACCGGGAAAAATCATCAGTGCTCATCAGCGACCAAAAAGCTAAGGTTCAAGTTAGATTTGGAGTCTGCCTAACAGCAGCTTTGCTTGGAACGTCTAATATTTGCAGTTTCTATTTCATTATTCTTCCTGGTTTGCATCTTTATATACATAAATATACTTACTCTAGCAACAATAGCTTCCTTATATACACATATATACATGCAGTAGCTTGTTGTATCTATGGAAAGGAAGGTTTGGAGATTTATACAAATCTCATTTCCACTGTGAGTTGGATGCAGTCCACTCCTGTAGCAGTATTTTGGTTGGTTTTGATGTGCAGTGGTTCACAGAGTACAGTTGTTTTCAAAGAAGACTTTTTACCTTAAATTTTATTGAGATCATTTGCATGGTAGCTTTCATCTTGGGAAATCACCCCTTGAATCTTCATGCAAGAAGATGTTTAATACTGAACTAAGGACATAGAAAGCTACTTGGTTATGCTCCATTTTTCATGCCAGCTTTAGCTTAAAAACCCCACCCCTATCCAGGGACACTTCTACCAAAATGCTGGAGAATCTCATAGATTGAAGACCAGTCTGTGCAGAGTGGAATTACATGGGGGAGGGCACAGGATGCTCCTCTTGGAGCGTGTTGTTGGGGTGAAATCCTCATTTATCAACATGTGGTCAGAGAGCTAAGAAAAGTCTCATGAAGGGATTGGAAAGAGGGAAAGGCTGTAGCTTATATTGAGATGGGAACAGGGAGAAGGAGAAGGGGACCCGAATAGCACCGAGCTGGCAATGAGCTGGAAGTGACATGGTACAATAGGAGCAGAGCCAGTTCATTAAGATAGTCTTTAAGAAGTTGTGCTGGCTGTAACTTTGTGAGACAGGTTAGGGAATGATTGATGCCAATCAAATCCTTACCTTTCGTAACAGAAGGTGTCTAATATGGCCAAAGTATTAAATCCCTAGCAATATCCCCAACCATAGTGTCACAGCAGTCAGAGGCAGGATCAGAATGAAGGGTGCAGACAGGTCCTATAATTTTGATTTAAAACATTGGGAATGCATCACAGTTTGCTCACCAGCTCTGTTCTGCAGGTGAAACAGGATTTAAGGCATGATCAATACTTCTTCGAAAGACCTTACTACTGAGGTGGGAACAGGTAATAAGGCTGGAGCAACAACTAGACATAACAGTAAAGAAGCTGCCCTTCTGCCTTAGAGTAGAGAGGGGGTCTTTTTAGGCCTTGACTTCCACTCTAATCTTGCCCCCTGCCCCTTCAGGCCTTTTAATTGATTATTCAGGGACAGAGATCAAAGCATCAATAAAATTAGATAGCTGCTGTTGGTTGTATGTACACATCATCTAGAAAATGATGTGTGACAGGAGTCAGGAGAAGGAGGATAAAAAGAATAAAATTAATAAAAATGATTCCTTTTGCATTTTGAAGATGTCTTTTGGGGACCAGAAAATTGCTAGGTGTCCCTGTAATAGAACTGAAAGACTAAACTCTAAGGGTACCTCCCTCTTCAGGGCTTTATAGAGAAATGCAACATCTCCTGAACATTTTTGTTCAGACTGGTTGATGTTATTAATGTTGGCATCTTGTGAGAGTCAAGTAGCTCTTTTTTATTTTTATTTTCTTCTACCAATTTTTAACCTAGCTGTTAAAGATTCATCAAACTTATAAACACCCAACTCCAACTTCTCATTACTCACTAACTAAAAACACTGCAGAATCCTCAACAGTTTTTTATTATGCTCATCCTGTAGATTGCTTACAGGGACATAGGGAGGTTGTGGCACAGATTTTGATTCAAACTTTATGCCTATGCAGAACTTCCTTACTCTTTACCTCCGTCCTTGCAGACTATGGATGCAGGAGCAGAAGATTGAAGAGGGCTGTGCACCTGCTCGCACTTTTCTAGGCATGGGTTGGGGAGAAGAGGTGAGAGGCAAGTAAAGCTCTGAGTCAGCAAGGTCTTGTGAGTTATGAACTAGGTGGTATGGAATATAGAGAAAGCCCTAACTCACGTTTCGCTTCATGGATGTGGGTGAAGGTTGCATTCAATAAAAGGTGATAATTAAGAAATAAAGGGAAAAAGTAACTTAATTCCTTGCTAGGAATGGTATGAAACTGGGAAGGGGGTAAATTATTTTTTTTTTATTCTGTAGCAATGCCTGAACCAGGTGCTACTGGCCAGCTGTGTTGCACTGGGCAGTGTTTCCTTTTCTGCCCCTCAACTTCTTGAGTAAGCAAATCACAACACTAATTCTTATCATGTTTTGAGATATTGGTATGAAACATGATATACAATGGATCAGTGTAATTACCTAAGCTGGAATGTTGTGCTTGCATAGCATCCAGAATACCTTTTCAGGTGCAGAGGAGTTACCCATATGACGAGTAAAGACACATGGATGAGCAGGAAGCTTTTCTAGACATTGCCATCTGTGGGGAGGAAAAGACTGTCTGTCAGCACGTTTAAAGACACTAAATGACACAGAAAATGTTTAGATGAAAAGACCTGTAAGATGCTAGACAAAATGCCTAGAGAACATTCCTCTTCATCATTTTAACATGCACAGACCAAAGCCAGAAGTTTGTTTGAATATGACATATGAGGCTGAAGGCTAGTGAAGCTCTGAGGCTCTCGCAGGCTCTTACCATGGTCTCTGGAAAAGATCACCGACGTACTCAGCTGTCAAGAAGCATTGCTGTTGTCTCAGACCTGTTGCCAACAAAGTCCATTTAGGCTTTCCATTACCTTGTGCAAGATTATAAAAGCCTCTTACAAAGACAGCCACAATTGCTAGAGAATATTCTTTTCAAAAACACAGCATGGAAACTTAGCCTTTCAAAAACTCATTTTATATTGAGATGTGATTTTTGCTGGTTGAAGAACAACTTTGGATTTTGGGGGTTAAAAGAACTTGAAGGAAAGCAACAAAGAAGAAATCACGAAGAGAAAACTTTTCTCCCCCAAATATATTTCTTGACATGTTTTCAAATGCCGTGAGAAATCTGTGGCTGCTTGAAAACTAGTGTTTGTCAATACATAGTTTTCCTTTGCTCCTTGGAAATATGAGCAGGAGATTAAAATTCAGATCTCCAGAAAACATCGGAATACATCTCTGAGGTAGAAGCTGCTCGTTTTTATCTGATAGCAAAACAGTGCATAAGATACACGGTTCAGGACTTCTCATCCTGCCCTGAAAAGGCAGCAACAGAGATATACGGTACCCAATTTAGGATGAGATGTTTGGACCACTGTTTGGATAGCTCAGAGGGGTGTCTCTGGCTGCTGAAACCTTTTGAATGTGAGGCAGGTTTGGGAGTCTCACAGAAAGTTGACATTTTACAAAGGGCTAGTTTGTATTAGGCTCTCACAGGGTAATGCCCTTTTTCTCACTCTTGTGTGGGTAGCTCACATTTTCCCAGGCTCAATGAGAGCAAACGGACAGAACTCCCCTTCCTGATGCTTTATCCACCTCCGCTGAGTTGGCAGAGGGCAGTAATAATTTGCTGCTGCTATAGATCAAACACAAAGTAACACTAGCACTGTATAGGGATTTTAAAAAGGAAAGCAAGGAGCTGCACCACAGAAAGGGGACTTTGAGGAAGCACAGTCCATGGTGATGTTGTTGGCTACAAATTTATGGGTTTTGTCTTGATTTGCATTTGCTTGTAGGGGGAGTGATCAGCAGTAAAGCACTGGGGGATAAGACAGTTTAGAATTAATATGGATAAATACATGATGTGGTGTTGGTGCTAGACCTGAGCAGGAGTTTGTGGCAGAGGGCAAGGCTTTCTTGTCCGATAGCCATTTTTCAGACCAAGATACTGCAGAGGTTTGTTCATGTTCAGCCCAGCTCCTGCTCTCACTGAAGTCAGCAGGAGCTCTGGAGCTGATTGAGCTGGCATCAGAATCCGGTCCCTCATTTAATTCTCTTCCTGTATTGATAGAGAGCCATGTTTATGTGCACACCATAGAGCGTGAATATGTTGCTGTCCCTTGAGAAAAGAGACTCATTGAATAATCCTTTTTGTTTAGTATTATTAAGTGGACCATGGACCTTATTTTGCTTGTTTTGCTGCTATTCCTTTGGGACGAGTGAGGTGGCCTTGTTCACGCCACTGCCTTTCAACATGGTGAGCCAGATTTAAAGAAACATAAATCCACTTGTGTCCTGGTTCCAGTTAGGACAGAGTTAAGTAGCTCATAGTAGCTGGTAGGGTGCTATGTTTTGGATTAGGATGAGAAGAGCGCTGATAACATGCTGATGTTTTAATTGTTGCAGAGCAGTGTTTACACCAGGCCAAGGACTTTTCGGCTTCTTGCTCTGTCCTGCCAGCGAGCAGGCTGGGGGTGCAGCAGGAGCTGGGAGGGGACAGACCCAGGACAGCTGACCCAAACTGGCCAAAGGGGTATTCCATACCATCTGACGTCATGCTAAACAATATATAGGGGTGGCTGGCCGGGGTGGGGGGGCCGGCTGCTCGGGAATAGGCTGGGCATCGGTCAGCGGGTGGTGAGCAATTGCATTGTGCATCACTTGTTTTCTTACACATTATTATTGTTAATACTATTACCATTATCACTATTATTATTATTATTGTTATTATTATTTTCCTGTCTTAATAAACTGTCTTTATCTCAACTCACAGGCTTCACTTTCCCGTTTCTCTCCCCCCATCCCAGAGAGGGAGGGGGGAGGGTGAGCGAACGGCTGTGTGGTGTTTAGCTGCCAGCCGGGTTAAACCACAACAACTTGAGAGGGAGAGGGTTACACGGCAGAGCTGAATAATGGGCTTTAATAGGCAAACCAAACAGTTAAATAAAAGATGCACATGGCATGCTAAAACTTAAGGAATGCATATTCAATGCAATGCATTATTAAATACAACGGTGAACATATGGGTGCCTACAATTAATGTATATAAATAGCTGATAAAATTGCTCAGTATTAGAAAGCTAGCGGCAAAAATGACCTCATATGTCAAGCAGACAAGCAGGCAGTTACCATTTTCTTTGTACACCTTACAGATGATAAATTAGTTTTATGGTCTGCATGGGGCCCTTATCACATTACAGCACCAAGTGTTTGCTAAAGAAAAAAATGCCTCAGCTGAAAATCGAACTGAAATTTGGAGTCCCTGTGGACCTCATTTTTTTAACGTAAAGAATTTTAACCAACTTCCTTTTGTGAAGATTTATTGCTCTAAAGAGAAATGTATATCTCTATCCTATGTGCTTTTATTACAACTTCTTCTCTTCCCTTCGTCTTCTTCATTTTTTTTCTCCCCCTGACATTAGATATAATATGAGTCTGCAATAGCGGATTCATTATTGATTGGGGGATTTAGTGGTTACAGCAGGGGGAAGTGGCAAGCAGGGCTCCTGGGTTCTGCTTCTGTCTTTTCTACTGACCTTGGGTGAGATGATTCAGCTCCCTGAGACTCAGTTTCTCCGCTTGCAAAACAAGGGCCAGCAGGCAGCTATGGTGAGGCAGAAACACCTGCCATTCCTGGAAGCCCAGGGGAAATCCAGGGACTGGGCTTTTGCTGCAAACAGGGGTGAAGAGGGACTCTGCTGTGAGGGCTGTGCCCTGGGACATAAGATGCTGTAGCTCACAGATTAGTTCTCCCCTTCCCACAGCACCAACCTCCAAACTGAGAGGGATGGCAAGATCTATTTGCCAGGAAATCCAGTGTTTTCACCCTTGCTGACCCTCTGCTTTTGACAGGTCTTTTCCTGCTTTCAGCAATCTCTGCTATCTTGGCATGTGTGGTGCCTTATGGTTTTATTTCCCAAGTATTGCAGCCCTTCTCTAGAGTTGAAGGGGTCCCTGAGGCCATGGGAGGGTGCTGGTGGCCCCTCTCAAGCCTGATGCTGGACTTGCCTTTTCTATTTCACAGACAACCTACAGTTCCTGCCTCACCTTCTGCTTCAGAAATGTTATTGCCAGAGGTGGACTTCAGCAAATATGTTTCCCAGGTTTAACCAGTTATTTTATGGCTCCAACCCTTTAGAACAAACACAGCTTTCTGGTCCCCAGCCCTGGAAGAGGTATGCTGAGGTAAAGGCAACACCAGGAGTACCGCCCAGGTTCAGACTCTGGCCTGCACAGCACCACTGATGAATCTCCAAAGCATTTCACCGTACTATAACTCTGCCCATCAGCAATAAATATTTATTTTCACCTGAGTTGGTGTTTTGTCTTTTAATGAGATGGATGGGTTCAAAAACTCAAAAGCAGAGTCTGTATATTTTTACTGTCATGCGTGTGCACCTAGTGTGTGCTTCAGGGACCACTGGTTTATGGAAATTTGGACATAGGTGGGATCGCATAATACCACTCTAATGGGGATGACCATCTCAGGGATTATGCTTAGCTGAAACACTGAGCAGACACTTTTTGGCTAAGTTTAGTTATTCAGGTGCACCTCTATTTCCCTGAGTTTCCCCCCACCAATGTAAATAATTAGCTACTTTGTGTTGTAGCTTTTTAAGATGCTTGATGGGAAAACACTGCTTACGTTTAATCACTTACTTAAATCACTGAGAAAACATTAAGATTTAAGCGTGTGCTTAACATTAAGCATAGAGTTAAGCACCTTTATGAATTAAATTAACATGTTCTTGCCATGTAATGAAGTTGAAAATATCTCTGAAAGTCCCCCTATAAAAATGAGTAACGTTGTATTTCCCCACTGGCAAATCTCTACTAAAATGCCATACAATGAAAGAAGAATTTATAGCTGTAAACATGGTTTGCAAAGAGGGAGGCAACCTCCAAAATTTAGCAATTACATTTGTTAAGGTTTCTCTAAAGCCTAAACTCCCAATTAACAAGCAAATCATCATCAGACAGTCAGTGAATGGTAAATTCATTCTATTCAACATCTTTTCAGAAGTGGATTTTGTGCACTTATCTCCATGAAAACCCAGCAGGAAAGTTTTCCATGAGAGTGATCCTACATCTGCCTGTTTTTAATGACTGTAATGGCAAGCAATATTCTACAATTACTTTGGCGATCTCATTTCAAGCATGCAAATCATATTATTTAAGAGCCCAGCAAAAGTCATTTATTTCTTGGAACTGCCAGCTAACTTTGGTGGGGTGAGGAAATGCTGTGCTTGGATTTAAAAGCCCTGATGTCTTGTAACCTTCCACGGTGGAGTTGTAAAATTTGTCCAACAAGGTCAGACAAGTAATCCTGAAAATGAGTCACAGAAAGAAAGTGAGAGAGAAGGAGGGGGAGGGTGTGTGTGTGTGTAACACAACAACAACAACAACAAAAAACAACACCAAATACTAAGAGTTCTCTTAGCTTGGATGATGAAGAAAAGTTCATAACGAGTTCATCATATTAGATATCAGCTAATAGCAAAAGACACTGTAAACAAAGACATTCCAGAGAGATACCTGGGAAACTAGATCTCATTGTCACTGTGACCATTCTGAAAATCTGAAAATCTGATTAATGTCTGTTCTGTTTTTGCTGTGGACAAAACTGATTTTTTTAAATCTTCACCCTGGAGCTGTTAGGTTTATACTCTATTGTAGTTTTGCTATCTCATACATCAAGATGTTCATAATATCTTACTGTCTGTCTCTTGTTGGTCCAACTAACTGTTTGTCTTTACTACTCTTAGCATTTGTTTTTTCATGAGATGGTGAAGATGAGGGTGTTTTGCTAGTGAATCAAAGCCCAGTAGCTGGCAATAAATTTTGGTATCACACTACAACACAAACAAAATATAATTGCCTTAAGATGGACTGTTTTTGTTTCACATCTATTTATTTATTTGTCTGTTTGCTTGCCTGTTTGTTAATTTAACCCATGTGGAGATGTAGTGAATGTTGTGACAAGATATATGCAACAAAAATGACCTAGCAAGATACAAGATAGCTTTCACCTCTGTTTGCCAATTCTGTCTAAGATGGCTAAGTTCTGACAAAGAAGCAGGTAGCTTCTAATAACTGTGGCTTTTTTGGCTTTTTGTTTTGTTTGTATGAAATCAACCTCAACCACTTTCTTTGGTCTTCTATCCCAATTGTCTCTCCTATGCCCCGTCTCCTAGTTGGTGAAGGGTGGCCAGAGGTTATAGAGGAAGCTCTAGCTGCAGTACTCCAGATCAAAGCTTGGAAGAACTTACCCTACAGCCAAGATTACATAGTCACCTCACTTTACCACAGTTAAAGGAAAGAGGTTTTGTGGAAGGTTGTTAATATTCTCTGATTACCAGCTTCACAAGTGACAATTGATTTAAAAATGGCTAACCAGATTACCAAGCATGATTTCTCAAAGTGAGAGGAGATGTATTCCTTAATAGAGAATTAAGAAAAACCCTGAAGGAAGCTTAGAAAACCATGGAGAAACTCCTCCCTCTGCCATGTGCTTTCTTGAGTCTGATTTATTACCACCGGCTTCCCTTCAGAAAGCTTTGGGGTGACCAGTCCTCAGAAGATACACTACAGGAATTGTACCAGGTGTGAGGCCAAGGGAACTGTGTGTGTTTGAAAGTATTAAAGCTTTGCACAGATACCTTTTATTTCCTGTTTGATCTGTTACTGGTCAAAATGAACAATGTTTTGCTCTCACTAGCAAAGGTATTAAATCAAAATAAATCTGGGACTTTTCCACAGAAGTATACCAGGTTGCTATACAAGATACCCATTAGTTTAATCTATTTAGAGTCCCAAGCTGTCAGCTTTCAGCTGTAGATCTCCATCCATAAGATATTTTGGCTTCTCATAGCCCTTGAAATCAGTGGGGTTTAAGCTCTTTGATATTTTTATAGGCCTGAAACATATACCGTTGAATCATTTTATATAGGGTTGTTTAGTGTCTGAGTACAAGTGATTAAAATACTGCATCCCTTGCAGAGCTTGGATTGTGTATTATTCACCCCAATGCTGGAGACTTCAAGTCTACTTGTCAGTTTCATCTTCAGAGCTTGGCGGCTGTGCTTCAATGACACACTTACAGCCAATGACCTTGGTTTTGGTTGGATTGAGGGTTGCATGGGTTTGGGAAAAGTGCTGTTCCTTATTATATACATAATAAATAGTATGCAGGGTGCTTCAGAAACAAATTAAGGACACAGATCTTACCCTGAAGAGTTTATGATTTGAATGGATCTATAACATGATGAATGAACACAATAGAAACAGAAGGAGGAAAGAAAAATATAGGGTCAAGCATCACTAGAAAAATCTGTGTAGTTTCATTGATGAATTACACATATATTTAGTGGTTCTATTTCAAGTGTTACGGTGTGTAATTGGTATTACATGTACATATACATGAAAGATGACCTAGAGATAAGATTACTAGAACTCAGTTGCTGTTGTTGATGCAGCAAAACTGTTTCTTGTTATATATACACTTATATATATAATCAAATCCTTAAAGTCATTAAATATTCTTTTGGGAAGATTTAGTCCCCTGAGTGACTGGCATCTGACATGCTCTCAGTGGCATATCTGACTATCTTGGATGACACTCATTATAACGAGCTTTTTGAGAAATGGGTGTGCCAAAGTTTTAACTCAAAAATTACTTCTGCTGAATGTGAATCAATAACTCTGTTCTTTCATTAGTCACTCACATTTGAGTCCATGACACTTGGTCTGTTTGACCTTATTTATCCCACAACGGAGTTCATGGTAAAGAAAGCAATCGACAACTGAACAGCATCAATAATTGCAATCCATGTATCTACCAGAGATAAATGCCTGAAGTTATGATTTCAGCTATGATCTCAGCTATGATTTCAGTTATGATTTCATGCAATTAACCTATAACTAGTTTTGATTATTAATTTCGTAAGTGATAGTTCTTTAATTAACTAAACCAATTATAGATTATTTTCAATTTGAAGGGCTCAGGAAATCTCTTAATGATCCTAAACACTTCCCAGGGAGAGGAGAAATCATATTTCTGCAAAGAGCTTTTCCCTGTTCCTGGGATATTTCCATTTATCCTCTTAATACTTACAAGTCGCTTTTTCCAGGGGAATGTCAGCAAAGGGCACCAAGTATCAAGTCAAAGTAAGGAGATACAGAATAATAGGAAAATGACCACAGACTGTTGTTGGGTTAAGGTGGAGCATGGCAGGAAAGAAACAAGATGTGTGACTGTGTGAAAAAGCTTGATCTGATGAGATTTTTGGTTCAACAGCCAGAGTTAATTCATATAAGAATTAGGAATGTGGACAATTAAAGGGATAAAAATTTTACATGGGTAATATACCTTTTTCTCTCATTGGTTGTTTTCCCAGGCTGTCAGTGATGATCTGAATCTGACAATAAGCTCGTAGTGCCACAGATACTGGAGCGGGCAATAAATACATCACCAGTCCACCCTGCAGACGTAAACTTCTGACAGAACTTTATCATATAATACAGCCGTCTTCCCTACCTGATGGCATTTGCTGCAATTTTCTAGGTTCACCACTGTCAACCACGTAGATGAATTACTGTATATAAATCCATACATAGAATCTGCCCATACGCAATGTTTATGTTGCTGAGCATTAAATTACATCTAAAGCATTTTGCATGTTTCTGCTGCAGAGAGAGACATGGCTGCCATTGTGTGGATCTGGGATAGCTTGGAAGCAGCTAAGTCAGATACAACAGCTGTGTATCCATGGCAATTTGAAGTTTGGTGTGGGCTGTAAAACCCCCCAGAGAAGGGAAAAGTGGGGGAAATAAATACTCTGACAGCAGTGCAGCTGAGCTCTGACCTGCAGAGCTACATGGGTAGCTAAATCAAAACTAACTCAAGGTGGCTGCATGAGTTATATTCGGACTTTTGACTGCAGTAAAACCATTTTCATTGGAACGATATCTAAAATATTGTGATGTAGTGTAAATAAAAGTATCTAGCCTAAGTGGAAGGTAGTTTTGAAGATTTTAAGGAGCGTCTGTCACTGGAACAAATACATAAAATAAGAATATACAAATGTACCAACCAGCCTAGAAACAGAAACCAACAGTAAGTTTTTCTGATCTCCCATCTTAGCTGTAATTTAAGAAGACAAGAAAAATTTCTGCTTCTATTTGTCTTCGTGAGTAGACAGTCTAAGGTGAGCAACCTGAGCTGCATTTCCCTGAGTACAAGGTGCTCATGCTTGGTCTGTCTATCTACCTGCCTATCTAGCTATCCCTCTAATCGTGTAAAGCCACAGGATGAACTAATAGCAGCTTTCCCAGATGAAAACAAGTGTTTTATCTTTTTACATTTTCTGAAGCAGGCTAGCATTTCATCATTGTGCTGTGTTCAGTTGTTATGTTAGATTGTTTAATGTAATAGAATGACATGACACCAGTACAGCAGATACATCAGAATTATGAACGCTGGAAAGAGACAGTGATAAAGTGTTTCGAGATACATGCAATCCTGATAGTGCTATAAGTTTCTGCAATTGATTAAAGACATTTCCCCTGTGCCACCTCATTATTACACATCAAAGGGGAAAAACAAGGGCAAGCTGGATAGTAAAAAAAAAAATAATAAAAAAAAATTGTTGCTCTATCTGTACAGAAGAAATCTCCCAGATATGTTAAATTAATTTGTATATACAAGCATAAGTAAGCATGAGAGAGCCTAAAATAGGTTTGGAGGGCAAAAAACTTTGTTGGTTGTCTTGTTGATTGACATTTCTGGAAGAGAGATTATGGAAAAACATCTAAGCAAGTAGGAAAATGACAAACTCAAAATTGCTGCAGAGATCAAAGTACTTTCCTATAGCTGCAAGAATGACAGAGATGCTGATCATCCAGAATGGCTTTTAGGGTAGATCTGAGTCCTACTGTTGGTTTGACATCAAAATATGCTTCTCCACAATTTAAAACAGCTCAAGTATAGCATTTAATGTTCACTGGCAATTAAGATCAGTTTGATCTGGAATGTTTGACAATCAGTTTATTTCCAGATTTCTAGAAGGAAAATGAAAGTTTAGAAATCCTGCTTATCTGGGGGTACACGAACCTGTGAGACACTCAGAACACTTCATTTAAAAATATTCACTGTATTCCATTATAGAAACTCACGAACAAAGATCTTATATGGGAGGGCTTTGATTTGACCTGATAATGAATGTCACTGTTCAGAGCTCATGCCAAATATCCCCAAAACTTCACTGGTTAGTTTTTAATAGAGATTGAGAAAATCTGTGGAAACCATGGGGATAAAATAAAGGCTGGTTTATTCACTGATCTTGTGCAACATTATAGTTTACTCAAGAAACTGCCAGGAGATGCCAGATAAATTCAGAGGTCAGGTGTGATAACTACAGGAAAAAGTGCTCAGTACAATATATTTTGTGTTCTGTAACAAATGACTTTCTTACAGATAAAACTCAGAAAGTATCAGATGAGTAATAATCCTTATTGTACAGATGATGAATAATAAGGGAGAAAAACAGAGACGAGATCACAGGAGGAATCTGAATTGATTATCTGAGAAAGGAACTTGCAAAATTTGGGGTTAATACCCATGTTTTAATAGTTAGTTACTCTCTTTCCCTCCTCTATTATCCTCTAAATATCCCATAACATATTTTCCCCTTTGAAAGGAAAAGTTTATCCATTATCAAATAAATCTTTCAATGAAAAGCTGCTGAGAAACCTGTAAAATCTAACTGCCATTTATGCCATTGTGAGGAAGACTTAAAAAGTGTTGGCGTAAGTAAACGCAAATCCGGGTAGTTTTCCTTGAAATTCCAGTGAACCATTTTGTGGCCTTCAGGTTCAGAAATGGTGGTCTCTGTAAACTGAGATGCTTGTGACAGTCTCTGCAAGAGATAAAACAAACAAACAAACAGAAGACGAGTTTACATCTGAAGATAAACTACTCACCAGGCATCAACATTGCTGAGCAGGGTGAAAACCGTCAGGTCAATCAGTCTTATGTAAAAATGTGTTACCATTCCCCCTTCTAGTCATGCTTGGGGACTAGTAGGGGAACATCTGTCTGCAGGACTATTCATCTGTCACTTTTTCCCAGTCATTTAACCTACTTTTATAGGAAGAAAAACTCATTTTACAAGTGTTTGGAGACTTAGAACTTCTCTCCCATTTTCAAGCCATCAGGATTTTCTTAGCAATGACTCATTCGGGTCATATGTTGTAGCTGAGGTTCTTGTTTAAGCTTGCAAGCAGTGGAAAGTATTTCTAATACAAAATCTGCGTGAGTCGTCTTCATGACGTTTCTTCTCTTCCTCTCCAGGGGCAGGGCAGGAAGACACCCAAGTTAAAGATCTAGGTAAGAAAGACCCCAAAGTTTGTGTCAGACTACACTGTCAGAGGAACTTTCATGTACTTCAAAATATAGAAAAATAAAAGTCTTAGCAAATAAGATATTAACACTACAGAATGACCTTCATTATAAGGCAGGACAAGACCAGAAACAACACTTTGTTCATGACTCATGCTCAATAAAGACAGGTCATTGAAAGTGCCAACTCAAGAAAATGATTTTCCCAATCATAATCAGATAAGCCCTGAGAAATAAGAGTAGATTCATAAAGTGTTTGCAGAAATAGCCAATGGGGAGCCTCCTATCTATTGGCAAGACCCTTATTGACGTCACTGAGAGCATGATAGAGCCCAGGATGCAGCAGATGAGGCATTAGGGATACACAAATACCACATAAAAATACCACAGGCATTTTGCTTTTCAGCATTAATAACAAATGTCAACAGCTAAGTGCTGCTTCTAAGTATGAAACCATTATATCCAGCCAGTGGATAATCTCTCAAGACTTCCCAGCAGCCATTTATAGCTTTCTGATAAGGTAGAACATTTGTTTTGTTAGCCTTCCCCAGCCTCTTTTTCTTCAAAACAGCAGTTTTATTTCTGAAAGCAAAAAGATGGGCAGAGGTGAACAGCCGATTTCATGACAAGGTAGATGCAAAGAATAGGATATCAATAAGGGATAAGGAGCACCTTGATTTAGTTGTCATCTTTGTAATAGATTATTTATGACAATATTCACACAGATACATAACCTTTTTGTGATTCACATCCTAATTATCCTTGTGTCAGAAGAACCTTAGATAGTTAGAGCTGGGAAGAGACATTGGCCAAAGGAAGGGATCCCCCCTGCATAAGAAGTAGAGTTTGTGTACTCAGACATGGTATGCGGCCACACTTCAGCTGATATGGTTCACCTTTTGCAGTGTTTCAGATCCATCCCAATCTTTTCTGGTAGTTTTAGTTAAGCTGTAGAATTTTGTATAGGGATGTCTGGAGTGTGAGCATTTTTTTCTTCCAACTGATGATAGTGTGGGAGTGGTAGCTTGCTAAAAGGAGAGTCTCATACAGTGGTAATAATTCAAATTACTTTAGAAAGATTTTCCACATCTTTTCTGGCTACAGCTCAGCTTCTCATAAGCATTTGGGAGCCCAGTTGCCAGTGATTACCCAAAGCTTTGTGAAATCTGAACAAGTCCTTCAGAAAATTTGGGTCTTACTCTCATTTTGCCTAAATTCACCATCTGTGAAGCAGGAATAATGATGCTGTGAAAATGAACACAATAAAGACTGTGACAAGCTCAGTGCCGTAGAAGTACAGACCCTCTAAATACCTCTGAGAGAATTCCACTTCTGGTGCCTTAACCATCAATCGAGGCCTGAGTTAACCACCCTTCCTTCCTGTTTTGAAGTCTGGCAATTTCACCGCATGAAGCTAGGCTCTTGGCAGCCCCACAGAGATTTTCCTCTCGCTTTCTGGTGCTGTTTTATTCTACGAATTGTTTGCACTTCAGGAACAGGAGGATGAATTGGTCTCTGTGGAGCATTGATGCCATTTCAGACTGAATAGGCTGGGGGACAGCTAACCCACATGGCAGAATAAAATACAAAGAAGGCTTTATTAGTGGTCCTCTCCCCTGTTAACCTTTTAAATGCCTCTTTGTGAAGAACTCATTGTGTGATCTTCAAAATTAAATCAGAGATGAGGAGAGGGCAGTGTAAATTCTAGCAGGTGGAAGGGTCACAAAACAACCAGTCTTAGCTATGCAAACTTTATTCGTATTGGGAACATATGCTTGGGAATTCACTTTTGCTCTTCATCCTACTGCTTATGAGGTTGAGAAACAGAGCCCTGTCTTTATACATATGGGTATGGATGACTGCTGAATTTTCATGTTTGCTATACTCTGGCAGGTCCTTTTTGTGTGACATCCCAAATAGACAGAAGATATTTTGCCTTCATAACTCATTCTAGTTTTACCAGTTTTATTTACTGATTTTCCTTCCCACCCTTCATATTGGTGAAAGTCAGTTCTTGAATCTTTGGCAATACAAAAAAAAACAGTCTTCTCTGTTACCTTAAAAAAAAATACCCATATTTATGTCTTTTGCAACATATTCATCTTTCTGCCTCAGGCTTCTTACCTCTGAAGTTTCAGAGAACCAGGCACGTCCTGTCTGGAGAGGAAAAGACTAAAGGGAGTCATGATGAATGTCCATAAACACATAAAGGAATGTCCCTGAAAAAGGAGAGGAACCAATTACCTTCATTAGTCAAAGAGGAAAAAAAAAAAAAAAAAAAAAAGGATTGATAAACTCTGTGTGAAGCATTGAATATTTAGGTTGACTGTTATGGAAAACTTCGTAACTATTAGTACATTTAAGGCAATGAAGCAAGTCACCCAAGGGAGGTAGTCAGATCACCTTTACTGGAGATAGTCAAGGGAAGGTTTGACACTCATCCATCAGAGAAGTGGAAGAGATAATTAAATCAGACTTGCCCCAGGCAAAATGATGGACTACATAATTCACTAGTGCTCCTGTTGAACCCAGCAGATTCTATATTTTTCCTTCTTAATTGGAAAGATATAGGGATGTGCGTGTGCATGTGTGTGTGTAAGAAACTGGTTTATATATGTGCATGCATGTACTTGTGTGGTTGTACCAACTTCCTATTGGTTTGCTTTTTCTATGGAATAACTAGCCTAAAGATCTGTATTAGGAAGGGATGTTTCTCTCCTTGGATTTTTTTCCCCCTCATTTTGACAGGTTTACTTTGAATCACTTCAGCAATTTTTCAGATGTTTGTGTGCAGTGTTGTGAAGCAGATAAGTACTAGTGGCTGCTAGTCTTAATTTTCCCCCTTGATTGGATCTGTTTTGCTGAAATTTAACCTTTAAAATACACATCTAGACACAAAGAGTTACCTGCTCACCTGCCTTGACTCCTCAGTGCCACCTGCAGACCGGGTGAGCACCTTCAGAAGGTGCTTTTATCTCATCCCCACGAATGGGATAAAAAACAGTGTGTCTCTGGAACTGCCTCTCTTTTTCCACTGGTTTTATAGGGAGCCCAGGCAAATCTTACATTATTAGATATCTAAAGATTAGACTATTAGGCATCTAAAATTAGTCATTGTGAGTCCTGCCCTTTGCAGCCCTGCACGGTCTGTTTTCCCATGCCTCTACTTCCCTGGCGATAAAGCAGGGTAATGGCAACAGCGAGGTACCTAGTGTGCTGTGCATGTTGCCTATTACAATTATCATGATTGTCTCAGTGTTACTTTGTGCTTCTCCATCTGTTTGCAGCCTCCATCTGTTGCCTCTCCTCTTGCTTTCAGGTAAGTCTAAAGACTTAGATAAACCTAAGGGTTAGGTTGTAAGTTGTCTCTGGCAACGGACCCTTTTTTTCCTTGCTGCGTTTACATTGCTTACTGCAGTAGGACTCTGATGTTTGACCGTGGCCTATATATGCTACAGCAATACAAGTGATGATAATAATAATAATAGTAGATTTCCTTGATCTTGCAGTCTGTGGTCCAAGAAATGCTGCTATGACATAAATCATATACTATTTCATTTTGATTCGGTTGAGCTGTGTGGTCTTTGAAAGCAAGGTGTGTTTTTTCAGTGTTTGTGTAGGCAGCAAGAAAGATCATTGCTTGGCCTCACAGCTCAGAGGAAGAGACCAAATGCAAACTAATTGTATACAGTAAATCAGATCTCAATGGGGTCAGCAGCAAATGGACAGATGGAGGAAGATTTTCTGCCTTCTCATCCAGTTACCGCTACTCAGTGTGTCACTAACTCGCTCTCCCTCTAGGGCAGCAACCTTCCCAAATTCTCTGAATATCCAAGACCACTGTTACATCGTAGATGAGATAATTAAAGCATTTCTCTTAGCCAGTGTTGTTCCTTACTTCCTAACATACTTTTATGGTTATGTCCCACTGCTAGAGTTAAGTGTAGACCTGGTCTAGCTGCGTAACAATAATGGGTGAAGATGTCGGTTCTTCAGTTTCATTCTAAAGTATCCTCAGGGTATGTTATGGAATGACAAAGCTCATCCAAATTTACTAGACTGAGTGAAACCCTTTATTCTTCACAGCTTTCAATGAGTCAGAGCAAAATATATTGGAACCCACACAACCATCTCATCACTTTTCCCATGACCCTTTGTCACCATAGACGTTCCTGGTTGTTACTCCATACAGCAGTATATATGTATATATATAAAATAAAAATAAAAACAAAACCTTAATATATTTCCATGCATCTGGTAGCTCCCATTGGCTTCCAAAGCAAAAAAGACACCATGTGCCCCCCTCCCCAGCACGCATACAAGATGGTGTCTTTGTAAAACAGTCTACAGCAATTGCCTAAAGTGTGGTCCTCCAGTTGTGCTAACCCACAGGTTACCTTGGATTGCTAGCAGTCTCTTGTCCCCTTCGGACTAGACACCTTACATTTCTCACTTGCAGGTTATATACTTAAAAAATGCAAAAATAACTGATCCCAAGTCTCTGAGATGGGCCACTGGGTGTCCCACAATAGGAATCAGCTCTGGATGAGTGACAAGTTTAAGAGACTATTGGTATCCATACTCTGATTTTCCAGCTATTTCATTTTTATGTTAACACATTCTTTCACTGGTAGGCAAAAATAAACCCCCAAACAACAACAAAAAACCTGATGCTAACTATACTACATGAAATAGAGGCTGTTAATTTGCCTAGTTAGGAAAACAGACCATAACTTTTATTTTACTAGGGCTATCATCTTTCAAACACTTAAGCATGTGCTTAACTTTAAACCTGTGAGGCCTTTTTGAAGACATTGTAGCTATTTACATACTTCAGCCCATTGTTTAGTCTTCATAGGATTAGCGCTGACATTAGCAGCCTTAACTTTCTGTGTCGTTTCCTAGTTTTGCATAACAATAATGGTAACTTTCTGTCTGATGTGATTTACACAACCCATCATTTGCCTTTGTCTAGGAAGCTATAAATCAATACTTTTTTTTTTTCTTCCTTTTTTTTTTTCTATTTTTTTTTTCCCCAAACTGATCTTCAGTCTGATTCTCTGGGCTGTAACTGTGATTATGCCTGTTCCCTCTGTTTTCCCTCCAGGTTTTCTTGGATGTCTTCCACCAGCAAAACACTTCTCATCTAATTGGGACAATGAACTTTATCTTTTTTTTTTTTTTTTTTCCCCTGCCAAACTTTCTTTAACGATCTCTCTTATAGTTAGAGACTGTAATTTCATTTAATTACTTGAAACCATCTAAAATAAACAATTTTAAACCAACAGAACAAAGAGCCATTTATTTTGCTGGTGCCCTCTCCCCATTATCCTTACATTCTTACTGCTAATGGTACTGAGAGATTAAACTTCATCCTACAGGCAGCGACCTACTATCCCGTTTCATTTTAATTTTTCATATCCCCTTTCCCCCATTTTGGCTGGCAGTCCCCCCAGGTTACACATTACATCAAAGTATACATCATTTGCTCTTACTTCTTTCTGCATGCTGCCTCTAGGCTAGGAAATTTGCAGAATGCTGCTGTTGCTGCTGAGAACTAGCCATTTTCCTTTAGTCAAATGTTTTTTAACTTGAAAATGTCAATACAGAGACAAGTCATAAGATCAACTCATAAATATTCACAGGTTGCTTCTTTTGTTTTGTTTTATTTCTATCCCCAAGTAACCCTGTTATCCAGGGTGGTGCTTTACTGGATACTTTGCGCTTATTCCTGAGTAGTCTTTCTCTCATTAGTGCTTAAAGAGGTACCAAGAGTTAAATTTTTCATTAGCAATTCTTGTACTATGTAATATCCTGCATATACTAGATACACAGGGATATTTCCCTTCTGGAAAAATCCTATAGGGCTTTGTAGAAAATTACAAACTCTCTCGTATAATTTTTTTAACCACCTTGTAAAATCGAATGTACAATGAAATATACTTCTATGAGATGGTTCAAAGAAACCTGTGGAGAAGAAATAACTCTCTAATAAATCCTGTAGGTTTTCTGGAGTATTTTCTATATCCTTATTACTTTTTTTTTTTTTTTTTTTTTTGAGCACTGCTAGTTCCACCCCTCTACATGTCCATAGGCTCCTCAGAAAAGGGCATGGAGATCGAGCCAAAAGCATGCTCTGTCATTTCTGTCTATGGACTGGTATAAAATAAGATTCTCCGACTGTCTCCAATCCCCCAGTGGCTTGACATTACGATCCTGTCAGTTCTTTTCTTTAGCAAATTTGCTTAAAATGAATTCTCTCTGCTTCCATTCTTTGGTGGTGGACGTCACCACAGATTCACTGAGTTGGGGGAATCTACCACCAAATTTTGAACCCTTGGCATTTGTGTTCATGCACACCTGAAACAAACTTGGAGTCACAAGTCCAAGACTTCACCAGGGGAGCACTCCCATGCTTAAGCACAAGATGCATGAGGGTGTATCAAGCTGAGTCTAAACTGGGGCAGATGTAATGAGGGGGTCAGCATGAGAAGAGCCAGATTCCTGACAGTGTGCAGAAGTGAAGAGTGAAAAGTTTTAACGCATTTTAGCACAAATGGCAAATTCCAAGTCACTTACAGCCTACCTATAAAGAGAACTGTAATGAACAGCAGCATAGCAATATTTGCAATTTGTTTAGGTGACATCACAGGATCTCTTGTTAAGATATTTTTATTGACAAACAATCATTCTTTTAAGGATAAATTTGTGCTGGGATTGGAGGTGTGAGAGGAATCGAGCCCATTCTAACATCTGCTCTATCGTTATACTATGCCTTTGTTTCCCCAAGCAATATTTCTACTCAATTTTGTAAATATCTATAGCTGAAAATTTAACTGTGAAAATTTAAGGCTAAATGGAAAATGTTTGATTTGCATGGGATGGGCATGAGAACTTCTGTGACCCTGTTTGAGGCAAAGCGCAAGCAGCATGTTTATGGTTAATAAGTAGTATATATTTCTGAGTAAAAACAATGATGTGATCTCACCAGCTGGTTGATTTAATATAAATATTCAAATGCAGAAACAGTTTATTAAACAGATTGGAAATCATCAACTTCATTATTGTAATAGAGCAAATACAGTATCTTGATTTTCAATAAATGGAACAATCTACCGTATGCCGAGTCACTTGCTGTCTGTTACTATATTCTATTAAAAAGAAAATAATGATTCTAACAGAATGTCGTGTAGCCACTCCACGAATTAATAGAATTAGTGCAACAGCCACAAGACAGAATATAAATATTCTATTGAATTATCAATTAAAACCTCATAGCAGTAAAGGTAAACTACATCAAATAAGTGAACAGAAATTATAGACTATTTCCCAAATTCTTGTATTAGTCTTCATCTTGAGCCTGGAATGAAAATTCTTGAGAGTAACAAGTATATAATTACTTGACATTTTTCTTCTTCAAGTCGTCTTAGGAAAACAAATTACATGATGTAAGTGCAGCTCTTTGGATTCGCAAACTGCTGGCATAATGAAGAAAACCCTGTGTAGTTATTATGCATTGAGCATTCATTGATGTTAATTTTTGCTCAAAAGATTGAAGCATAGATCATTTCTCAGTTTCTAATATGAGTCTGCTGAAGTTTCATTCCCACTAGATTTAGTTTGTCCCTGTTGTAAGAAGAAAAGCTTAGTAAATTCGCCTGGTTTGGCTGGACTTTTCTCTTCTCCTGGCAGCTATCTAAAGCAAAATATCATCTGTACAAAAATCAACTTCTTCCATAAGGCAGTTATGGTAATTAGCTACAAGCATCGTAGAGCTGAAAGAATGTCACATGAGGCAGAGGGGTCCTTTGGGGTCATATGTAGGGTTGAGAAAAGGAAACTAAGAAAGGAAAAATATCAAAGAGAAAAATTCCTAATCTTTATTAGTCTCTGGAATCATATTTGTATATAATTTAAAACTGGATGGTGAAATAGACAGGGATAACTGTATTTGTAGGTACCGGGCAGCATAAACTAATAAAGATTTATATTTTTAGTTCCTCTCATATTCTTCCATATTCTGAAGATACTCCAGTTGCATACATAATAATATTACTTGTCCCTATTTTCTATCTGGAAAGGTACCAGTACAGCACCTGCCACGTGACAACATTTTTCAGAAAGGTTTGTCTGCTGTCATAGTAGAAAGAAAATAGTAAGGCTGCAGCATTTTTATTTCTCCAGAGTATCCAGAAAAAAAAAAAAAAAAAGCTACTTAAGTCTATTTTCACTTTTTCACAATATTTAAGTATTTCCAATGGAAATAACTCTAGAAAACATGGATACTTTTCTGGTTCAGTCTTTAGTAGTACTGCCTGCCTTGGAAAAATCATTTTCCTTTTCTGAACTTCCATTTCCTTTCCTATTCCTTCTCTTTCCAATCCATTTTGATTGCAGTGTTTCTCTAACTACTTTAAGGTACATAAAGTGAGTCAAACATGTAGGGTTTTTCTTCATGTCAGTGATATCATAATAATCCCAACAGAGGTTTAAAGACATAATGGTTCTGTCCCCTCAGAAGCACCTTACAGGTGTTTCATGGATAACTGTCAATAGAAAAGAGTTTTTTTTTTGTTTTTTTTTTTTTGTTTTTTTTTTTTAGAAATGGGAAAACGTAAAAATAACACTATTATGTAAAGTATATATAAAATATATTGTTTAGATTTTTTTTTTTTGGGAGGGTGAGGGGAAGAAATAAAGAATTAAAAAAGGGACATCATTACAGTGAAGAAAAGATACTTAGAAATACTGAGGTTTGTTTTTCCAGATTGTTATACTAAATGTACTAAATGTTTTTCAAATCCTGAATTGAAAGGATTTTTTTTTCTTCTACAAAAGTGCGATAGTTTTCCAAACCCGTAAATTTCAATGCCTACTTAATCACTCTTGTGTTTTTTTATGCAGTTCTGAGACTCCCCTAGGAATTCCGCTGTCTCCTTTACCAATTTGAGCCACCAGAAGGAGATATTATTAACGCATACTACACTTGGGGTAATCTTTACTTAACTATCTACTTACAAAGGGCATCCCTCAATGCCTATTTAGTTAAATTTCTGAAAGTTATTTGGAAAATGGGTGGGGAGTAGAGGAGGTCAGGAAATCCATTACTTTAACAAACTTTAAACACTCCTTTCCAGTCTTTTCAGAACAAATTAATAATAGACAAATAGTTTGTGAATAACCCTTCCCTTATATCATCATGACGGGAGTTTTGCTTTGTGTTTGCTTGCCAAATATTTCTGAGTATTTCTGAAAATTAGGAATTGATGATCCTGACCCACATATAATATGATACATATTATACAACATGACCCAGAGCGCTTTCTCACAGCTCTGATCCTGCACCATTTAACACCCTGAACAATTCCTGATTCCAGGGTTATTTATTTTATTTTTATTTTATTTTGTTTTGTTTTATTTTATTTTATTTTATTTTATTTTATTTTATTTTATTTTATTTTATTTTATTTTATTTTATTTTATTTTATTTTATTTTATTTTATTTTATTATTTTATTTTATTTTATTTTATTTTATTTATTATTTTTTATTTTTATTTTATTTCTCTAAGTTTTGCTGCCTGATCTGGTAGTTTATGCCATGTATAGAGAGGAAAAAACATGAAACCCACCAAATTTATTCTCACAAGCATAACTTCCCCTTCCCTCTCTTTTCCTCTCAATCTGTGTATCACATAACTCCCCCAAGAACCAAGGTAATGGATGCAGTTCTCCCAACTAACATGCCTCAAGTTTGTGCACAACTTCCATGTGCAGTCAATGGAGAGAAAGAGCTTCTTTCAAATACCCAGAGGGAGAAATGCTGTCAGACTTATTTAGTGCTTAAACATAAGCACAACGTAGCAGAAAGTTAGTTGGCTCAGTCAGATACCCTAGGTTGCATCCTATGTTCTCCAGTCTGGTTTGGTAGCCGGTCCCAATCTTTCAGTTTTCTGCCAGGCACCAACCCGAAATTTGGCTATGGGCATGATACTTAAACTATCCTTGCCTCTGTTCTACCATCAACAAAATGAGATCTTCCTTCTCTGGGGGAACTGTGAGAATTAATTAGCTTGTGTTTGCCAGAACTTCTGAAGTGCTAAGCAAATGCTGATTAGAATAATTTTACAGGCTTCAGAGGACCGCATATCTCAAGGGATCATGTGGAGAACTCTCGATGGGGAAGTAATGCCGCACACTCAAAAATGCATTTGCAAGACTTTAGTCTATGTTTCACTTGAGTGGATTCATATTTTAAAAATCTTATGGCTCTATTCTTCCTAACCCTGCATACTTCATATCGACTTGTGTTTAATCTTGCATGCAGAGGGTGAAGAAAGTGTCTATAAAGCGGTCCTTCCTCACACCCCTAAGGAATAATCTGTGCTTATCACTATAGCATGTAACTGCAAAGACCAAAATAGCCTTGCAAAGAAATGAATGTTAAGACTTCCCATGGGGAGCTGAAATGGGGAACAGCAAAGTCTTGACCAGAGCACAGGGGGTTATGGACGTGGCAACCTATGACAGGGCAGAGCAGCTACTTTTGCCGGATGTGGTTTTTGCAGAGCTAGGCTGGCCTCAGGGAGAGTCTCAGTTGCTCAGCATTTCCTTCTGCTTCCCTCAGGCTTCTTTGCTTGTACAGTCCGAACCAAGGAAGACTTATTAGATCAAGCTACGGAGCTGTGCCATTATGCGGCTCTGGGCAGGAGCTGGGTTTCCTCTGGCAAAGGCAGCCAGGGGGAGAGGGGCTGAGCCTCTCTGTGTGCACCAGCCTGGCTCTGCCCCATGCACTCTGCAGCTTTGGAAAGCAGTGGCAGGAACCAACAGAATCAGCTGCCACAAGCACAAATTCTGGGACCATTAACTACTCAGTGCCTGCTTGATTTTCCTTTTTCTTTTTCTTCTCTCTCTCTCTTTTAAAATCTCCCCTTACATAAAGTTGCAACATAATAGGCTTTTTAAAATTACTTTCATTTGATCGGCAGATTTTTATGTATATTACTCTTCTCAGACACTTCTGTATTCTTTATTTAGCCTGGTTCTTCATCCTTCTAAAGGGCAAGGTTTGGAGAGTCAGAGGTCTTGAGTCATTTACCACTATGCGATTATCTAGCCAAGTCAGATTTCCCTTGACATGAGTAAGGAACCAGAGCTCACTCTTATAAATTAATTTATGCACATCTTGGTAGAATATCCCGAGTTGGAAGGGACCCACAAGGATCATCCAGTCCAACTCTTGTTTTAAAACGTGCCTATTGCATTCATTCATTAAAATAATGTTACCAAGGGCTGTTGAATCTAGCTTGCCTACCTCATGTCGACCCTCTCCTCAGTCCAGAGACAAGATTCAAATATGAGATACAGGAGAGACAGAATCAGTTCTAGGTTCTGCCATCATCAACCAGCTG